>NW_026972168.1:0-141204 GCF_036711695.1 Zophobas morio | reverse complement strand
AGTAAAAATAGTTATAATAATTAAATCAAATAATAAGTAAATCTTAGTAGTGATAAATATTTTATAATAATAAAATTATAATAGCAAGTAAATATGATAACAAGAAATATAAAACTTATAAATAATAATAAGTAAATTTTATTATCATAATAATTATATAATATATATATATATATCAAAATGAAAATAATAATCAATCTTATAAATAATAACTAAATATTATTAATGCTATATTATTATAAGAAAGAAAAAGCAAAAAAAAAATATAATATTCTGAGAATATATTATTTATGCTATTGATATTAAGAATAAAAGCAAATAAAAAATAAATATAAAAACTTAAATAAATATTTTTTTAGTGATAATATTAAATATATAAAAGAAATTAAAAAATAAAATAAAAATAATGAAAAAAAATATTTCGAATATAGAAAGCAAATATAAATAAAATGTCAAAAGTAATAATGAAAACTAGAAATGATATATTTTTTATAATATTATTAAATATAAAAAGCAAATAAAAAACAAATAAAATATCGAAAGTAATAATGAAAACTAAAATATTTTTTTTCGATGTATTATTATTATTTACAATAGGCGTGGTCCGCCTTGAAAAGCAACGCTTCAGCATCCTCAGCTTCTTTTAGTATCCGCCATCAAACTTATATTTCTCAAGTAATTTTATGACAATAAATTAAATTAGCAATCAATTGACACAACAAGTTAGCATTAACCAATAAAATAAGAGTATAGTAAATACCAATCGATAGGCATTACATTACATAAATAAACAATCTAGATTGGCCAGCGCCTTTTGGACTTACCCCAACAATTGGAGCCGTTAATTTTGAAAAAAAATGAGCCTGAAAGTTTTTGTATGTTTCTGGCGCTTTCTAAAGGCGTAACCCCAAATGTTGAACAAGCGTCAACAGCTTTCACACACCAAGTGGCCAACGAGTTAAGCAGCTTTCATAATTTTTTGCTTGTGAATTTGTTAATATTTATTTATATATTAAATTGGTGGTGCTTCAAATAATGTTTAATTAATTCACTAAATTTATTGTTGCTTTATAGCATTTATATATTTTTAATATACATGCGTTTATGTATTTTGATAGTATTATTTTTACATTGTATTAATTGTATTAATAAATAATTTTTAATAAATATAAAAAGTTGTAAGTATAATTTTATAATTTCGTTATTTTTTTTTCTAATAATATATTTACTGTATTCATTATATAATATGAATTTTTATATGATTTATGAATTTTTTTTTGCTTTTTTCTGTCATTATTTCTGTTGTATTTTATATATTATATAATTTTATATCAAAATTTTCTTTATTAATATTAAAATTATTCATTTTTAATGAATTTTTTAATTTGATTATTAACAAAAGTATCTATTTAACGTTATATATATTAATACCCCTTTTAATGAAATTTGTTATTATTTTCTATATCCATATATTTGTTGTATAAAAATATTTTATTAATATTTATATCATTAATTAATTTTATTTGTAAATATAAAACATTTTGTCGAAAATTTTAATGATTTCGTTATTAATATAATCATTATATTTGTTGCATATTATATATTAATTTCATATATATATTATTTCTAATTTTAGTGATTTTTGTTAATTTATATAATAAAAATATCTTATGTAACTTTATATATATTATTAATTTTTTCTTTGCTTTTCATAAAATTTGTAATAATTTTCTATATCATTATATTTGTTGTATAAAAATGTTTTAATAATATTTATAACATTTACTAAATTTCATTAGTATATTTAATAAATTTTTTTATGCATAAAATTTTATACAACTATATATATTTCGTTCATAAAATATAATGAATTTTTTTGATTATATAATCATTATATTTGTTGCAATTTCATTGATGTATTTCCTTAATAAGTTATTCGTTATTTATAATGAAATTTTTTTGTATATTATCTTTCATAAAATATCTTAATAACTCTATATATATTTATTATTTCTTTACTTTTAATAAATTTGTTATTATTTCTATATCATTGTAATTATTGTTCAAAACCTTTTTATTAATATTTATATCATTTATTACAATTGATTTGTTAATTTAAATATTTTACTAAATTTAATTTTTTTCATGAATTATTATGAATTTTTTAATATGTACATTATTATATCTGTTCTATTAAAAATTATATATAATTATATATATTATAAATATTACTTTCTTTAAATTTATAATAACATTTATTATTATTTCTTATATCATCATATTTACTGAATTTAATATCCTTTACAACTGTGTTATTCATTATTTTTAATGATTAGAAAATTTTTATTTTTGTCATTTTTTGGGGGTTGAAACTTAATATATATATGTTATTATTTTATATATCATTATTTTTACTATATATAATTTTTTGTTAAAAAAAAATTGTTATTCAATAATTTTAATGGTTTTTGTTGGAAATTATATTTCATATGTTTTGTATTAAATATTTTATATAATTTTATCTGTTTTTTAATATTTTATTAGTTACTTGTTAAGAAAAATATTTATATATGTATTTCTTATGCGTTGGGTTAAATTTTTTGTCATCAATTTATATATCATTATTTTCACTGAATATAATTATGTTTTAAAAAAAATATTATTCATAAATTTCCTGATTTTTGTCCAATTTTCATATATTTTTATTAATTTTTTCAAAGTTTTTTTTTCTATTTATTTATATATATTTTTTATAATAATATAGTAACCAATAAGTTCAATGAATTTTGTCTTCATTATAATATTTGTTGTATAAAATATTTTATATAATTTTTATTTTTCATTGAAACTTATAATATATGTATATTTTAATTTCTTCTATTAAATTTTATAAATTTATTATACTTTTATCTCATTATATTTATTGTAAAAAATATTTAATAAAATTATATATATTAAATATTATAAGTGTTTATCTATTTATTTAAATATATCAGTATTTTTATAAACTTTTTTTTCTTTTATTATTTTTGTTGCGCAAAAGTTTAATACTTTTTTTATGATTTTAATAATATTTCATTATTTCACTGTATAAAAGTTTCATAAATTTTATGATTATTCATTTTTCTTTAAAATTCTTTATAGAAAACGGTTACTATATTTGGTTAATATATATTGAATTCTTCATATATATTTCATTATTTTATTACTACTTTAAGTTATTCAGTACTTTTTATGTATATCTTCTCAACTATCCACTAAATTATATTTCAATTTATTTATAATTATTTTCTTTTGTATATATAAAAACTACTAAATTTATATAAAGTCATTTAATTTATTGAATATTTTTAAGTATACATTACATTATATATAGTGAATATAATATTTTACTCTAAATTGCATGTTTTACTACTATTTTAAGTATTTAATTCTTTAGCATAATTATTTATTATTTACTAAAACTACAAAATTCTCACTAATTTTTTTTATTGTATTTTTACTTATATACTTCTTTATATACATTGAATATAAATATTTATTATAAGTTGTGTATTTACCAAAACTTATTTATTGCTAATATTTAGAGCAAACTTTATAATATTTATATATAAAAACTATTAGAATAGAAAATCATTACATTTATTGAATTTTTATTTAAATATTTCAATATTATTAATGAGATTTGTTTATATTAAAAAAACTTTTTTTGTTAGCTCCACTTATAAGTTTTATCGTTTATAATGAAATTTTTATTATTTTTTAAATATTTTATTTTTTAATACTAATAGGGTGTCACTAAATTTATTGATTTTTTTTTTACTCACCTCATTGATTTTACTGAATTATTAAATTATTTGATTTACTCTGAAAATATTTATTTTTTTCTTTACAAAATTTTATAACTAATATATTAATTTTATGTATTATTCATTTCATTAAAATTAATGTTACTTTTTTTTTCATGAAATTTAATGAATTTATTCATACATATTATTTATTCCCCTAAATTTTACGTATTTTTTAATAATTTATTTGTATCGAATTTTACGCGACTTTTCATTTATATCAAAAAAGTTCTGTGTAAGTATTAAACGAGTTCTTAATTTCCTATTTATTAGGCAACTTATTTTCATTAAATTTAATAATTATAATATATTCGTTTCAGATGGTTTCGTGTATTTTTTTCTATTATTCTTTTTAATGAATTTAAGGAATATCGCTATATATATTATACATTTCGTAAAAAAGTTTATTTATAAGCCTTTTTAATTTCTTTAAATTTTATGTAATTGTCAAAATTTTATTGGCAATACTTTTTAAAGCATTACTTGTTTTATAAGTTGTTTAAATATTGTATTTTTAATTTGCGCGTGATAAAGCATGTTATATACTAAGATAGGAACCACGTGTTTTTTCACGTGTTTTGCCACTGTTTTTTTTTTTAGAATTAAATATTACAATATAATTTTCACTTTTTTATCATTAGTGAAGGATTTTACGCCAGCACGTGGCTTGAGGCGGTTGTATCAAAAATGAAGGATTTATATGTTCAGTCTATTCTAGCAATTCCCCAACTTACTGATTTGGGCGCCAATCAGCTTTGTGTAGACATTGGTTAAAAAGAAATAAATGATAAACATAATGAAAATAAAATAATTAAAAAATATCCAAAAATAATGCAAAATAAAATAATAAATCTTATAAAAGTAATAAATATAAAATAAAAATATTATAAATTAATGTGAATGGATAAATATTTATAGTACTAAATAATTAGTGATAAATAAATGATTAAAATATAAATAATTTTTAATATGAAATAAAATGATGATAACTATTAAATAAATATATATAGTAATTACATAAGATAAAGAAATAAATAATAAAACTATTATGAAGAAAACGTAATAAAATAATTAGTAATTAATGTTTGATGAAATAAATAAGTAAATTATAAAATAATGTAAAATTTAATAAATGATTTAATAAAAAAAACAATATTTTGGATTATAATAAAATTTTAATAATTATTACTGAAAAAAAATGATTTGTATTAATAGAGGACTAAGAAAAAAATAATAAGTAAAAACATTATAAACATGAATTTAGAAGTAAATGAACGTAATATGATGGTGATAAATTATAAAGTATAAATTATTGTCAATAAATAAATCAAGTGATAAATAAAAATTGCACGTATAAATAAAAAAATTTCAATAAACAAAAAAAAAATATTATAACTTAATGTAGAAATAAGTAATTAATAATAAAATAATAAAAAATGAGATATTTATTAGAGCATTACTGAATATATTTAAAATAATAAAAATAAATAATTTAATGTAAAAAAAAAGTTAGTAACTTATAAAAAGAAGTAACTAAAAATGTTTACTTTTTACTAGAATATTTGTTAAACATTTTGTCTATTATGGATATGGAAAGCCCGCCTGAACTTCTTTATATACTTCAATACTGCAAGCATACTAAAGAAGAGTGCACCCACTTATTCTATTTATTATTATTATTCATTTTTTTTTTTTATGTACTAACGAATAAATAATATTTCTACTTAATAGAACGTTTCAAATAGAAAAGGAGACCAATCCAAAACAGAAGATTTACGAAATAAATAAGGCTTTTGGGAGGATTAGAAAATATAATAAATGAATAGAAGCTTTTACAAAACAATCAACTTTTATTACGCTATTATTCTTCAAGAACTTTTTCATAGTGATTTTTTTATAATTCATAATATGATGTAAAAAGCTTGAAAGGAGCCACTTTTTTTTTTTAACGAAAGTAATAAATAAAAGGATAAGTATAATATTACTTGTAATAATATATAAGCTAACATAACGCATATTTTACAAAAAATTTTCTAATATTTTTTATATTCGCATAGCTAATGAGAAGTCGTTTGGATAGAAAGGGAAAAAAATTTTATCGGCCATTTATTATTATTTTAATATTTTCCACTTTAAAGGGATAATAGAGCTGTAGTTCTTTATGGCGGCTGGGCTAAAGGCCGGAAGTACTTCGCTTGAGTCCTTAGCAGTTGCCTAATAATAATAATTACTAAATAATAATGATATTCCAACTAATAAAAATAACTTTTTTTAATGGTTAAATAATTTTTAAAACATTCTCACTCGTTATAATTTTTTCCCATTAACATTCTATATTTTCTAAATGATTCATATTAAAATCATTAAAACAGTTATAAATGAATTATTTCAATATAAGTTTATATTTGAATTTTTATGCACTATAATTTTCTTAATTATTTTTCTATTAACGCTCATTTTATTAATTGATTTGCACAAAAAATTAATATGCACAAATTTAATGACTATTTTTTATTCGGTTAACTATTCGAGCTAAAATTTATTAACAATATAATTATAGACTTTTATTAATTATTTTTTAATTTAAATGCTAAATTTTTATCAATATTCACTACAATCAAAGGTATACATTTATATTATAAACTTTTAGTTGTGTTAATTTTTTAGCACAAACTTTGTAAAAGGAAGGCTATTAATTATTAATATTAAACTAACTTCGAATTACACCAAATATTATAAAAAACATTAGTCGGCTGTTATTCGCCATTAAATTTTTTAAGTTGCATTAAAATTATTGAAAATATGTTTTTATGGTTATAAACTTTTTATTGGCTATTAATATATATTTTTATAATTATACCTCCTTAATATTTATTACTATTATTCTATTGGTGTTTATATCACTAATGTTTTCACGAAAAAAACTTAAAAAGCAGTTTTTTTTATATATTTATTGTTTAAACTTCACATTGTTAATATTATAAATAAAAATATAAAAGTAAAATTTTATAAGAATAAAAAAATTAATATAATAAATTTATAAACTTTTAAGTGAATGTAAGCATCAGTGCCATAATTTTCTAGAGAAATAATTTGCAGGTCACCTCCGAGGTACTTTGCGTACTTAATAATAATTATTATTATTATACTGGAAAAATGAGGAAAAAAAATTTGAAATTTGAAAATTTTAAAACTTTTAATAACGTAAAACAGTAATAAAACTTTTTTTTACATGATTTTTAACAAGAAAATTTTTAGTAATTTTTTAGAAAAATAAATTAATTTTTAACCAAACAATGGATAACTTTAAAAGCCATAAGCCAATTAGGAAACTATTTTAAGGTTTCCACTCTTCATATCATTTTTATATGTAAAAGTCACTTTTTCATAATTAATAGTTTGAATTTTAGGTATTTACTTAAACGTGCTTTTTAGAATATTTTTTAATAATCCACGTCTTTATTTTCATAAAGTTTTTAAATAATTAATTATATAAAGCAAAGAAAAAAATAAAAATTATATTAAAAACTTTTAGATATATAAATATATTTTTATTTAAATAGTAAAAACATAAAAGTAAAAAAAAAATGTTTACTAGATACCGAGAGGCTATTATAATATCATAAATATAAAATTTTTTACTTTTATATTAAAACGTAAAATAAAAATGATTGACACTATTATAAATACAATTAAAAAGCTGAACTTTCCTTACCTCTACATGAAGGGATAAAGAAATTTTTATGTAAATATAGTTAAATTAAAGATATATTAAAATAATGAATTACCAAACGACTAAGAGGAAGTCCGAACCCATAACCAGCGAGAGGTGCGTTATTTATATCGAAGGTGGGAGATATGGATAATTCTGGAATCTTCTATAAATAAATAAAAAGTAATAATAATTACAAAAGCGATAACGAATATTTACGATAATAATAATAATAAGCGCTTTACATTTGCCGTGGAGAACATATAAGAATTAACAGAAAGCCAATCTGAACGAGGAATTCCTCCTCCCTGGTCGGATATTTTTATCGATAAGTCCTCGGCGCCTTTCACTATTATAGCTTGGATGCAAGGAAGTTCGTTTTTATCCTTGTGAAATTCAATTACGGCTCTTAAAGAGTTCTATTAGGTCACAAACAATAATTAAAGAGAGGTCACTCCCTTAATAAAAACATATTTTCTTAATAAAAAATATAAATATAACAACCCGCTAAAAATATATATCTCTTTGAATTTATCTATAGCTTAAAGCAGTTTTAAATTAATCTTAAAAAGATTAAAAGAATGCTGCGTATAAAAATCAGTTGCACCACTTAAGTTAATATTACAAGTTTTTAAATATTTTAAAAGTAATGAGAAATAATATCTCTGCAACCTTAAAAAAATCAAATAAAAGCTGCTAAAAACGGTAACATTTTTCTTGAGTTCTTTGAGATCAAAAAATATATTTTCGTAACTTTTGTATCCCCTCAGAAGTTATTCACTTTTAAAATGATTTTATTATAGCACGGGTGAATTTAGCTGTCCATCTGTTTCAACTTAAAAACTACAAGATCTTAATGACAGTAAATTCATTTTTAAAAAGTTTTTCGTTAAAAGAATTTTAACAAGTAATAAATCTTCAACGATTCGCTTTGCACAAGAAGTATTGGAATAGTAGTCCTCCTATATTAAATTTAGTTGCTACAAAATTATTTTTTAACGATGAATAAAAACATTGTTAAAAGAGACTATAATTTTTACTTCAAGGTTTGCTTTGGTCATATACTACACAACCCTGAAAAAGCATTGTTAGATCAACGCCTTTGCTCTTTATTATGTGAAATATCTTTTTTTCAGCCTTTATTTATTTAAATTACAAGTCTCTTTCATTGTTCCCCTACAAAATAATACTAATAATATAAAACACAAAAATTCTTTCTAAATCTATATAGAGTTTCAGTATTTTTGAACACTTCGTAAAAAATTAATTTTTGCTTACGACACTTTAATAAAGTTATATCTTTATTTAAATAAAGCGAATTTCGACTCAAATTATAGCCATTAAACTCTTCACTGTCAGCTTTTACTTCAATAAGAAGTATCATATGTTAAAGTACAGTACATCCCCGCTTTGCTATTGTTGCAGAAAGGGGGGTGTGCAGTATTTGGGGAGTTTGTGGTTTACTGTTAAATTTTATATGGAATGAGAAGTTTGTTAAATTAAAAAAAAATTTCTATTTTACTTATTATTTATTATTAATATATAAAAATTTTATATTTTATTTTATAATTCATAATTTATAAATAATTTGAAATTATTTATTTTTTCCTATAAATCTAAACCTTACGAATCGCTTAAACCTTCGTTGCTCGCCACAAAGGTTAAAATTTTGTTAGTAGTTAGTCTAACTGGTTTTATAATCATTGCTTATTTCAGTTAATGTTTAAGGTTAGTTAGAGTCCTTCACCGACAACTCTTTAACTTTAGTTTAGTCTAATTTTATATATTCTCTTGTTTTAGTTTAAGTTTAATTTTCTACAGCGAATCTCGCCAGTGTCACCGTTGCAACTTCATATTTATTTTGTAAATTCAGTTAATTCTTAAAGTTTTTTATTAGTTGTATCAGAGTTTATACTTCATCTACCAGCTTCTCGTTAACTATTATTATCGCACTGTTAGAAAA
This sequence comes from Zophobas morio, assembly GCF_036711695.1. Taxonomy (NCBI): domain Eukaryota; kingdom Metazoa; phylum Arthropoda; class Insecta; order Coleoptera; family Tenebrionidae; genus Zophobas; species Zophobas morio. Next base: position 131,681 of record NW_026972168.1, on the reverse strand, counting down.
TTAAGAAACGAAAAGTTTACCGTTAGTCGTTATTAATGTCCGGCAGGAGAGTCAATAGATTAGTTAGTCGAGCTAAACTTAAATAATAACTTTCCGAATTAGCTTTCTATTTTACTATGTTATAATTAGTTTTTTTTCGTCTTTTAATAATAATTCTATTTTTCTTTGTATATTTTTTAAAGCCGTAAATATATATATTATAATTTTCCATAAATTCCTTTTAAAATAAATTAAATTAAGTCCGGTTAATAATATTCTAACGTTTTAGACGTACTTAGAGCGAAGATAATTGAAAAGAAACCAATATTAATATAATTAATTATAAAATAATTAAATTAATAACCAAGATTATCATATAAACTAATTAAGTTTTATATGTAAATTCAAGTTTAAACCTTTAGTAGTTCGAAGAAAATGTAGTAAAGATGTAAAGGAATATAAGTAAAGTTCCTGATATCCTGAGGGCAGACAATCTTTAATTCAGGGGACTGCGTGTAGTGTTGCTGGCTAAGAAACTGTTTTTAAGTAAATTTTAAATTTTGAAGTAAAAATCTCATTAATTCTTCGGGACCAAAAGCTTACGTATAAAGTATTATATATCTTTTCTTATATATTACATATTTTTTTATTAAATTCAACTGACTTGTATAAAAATTTACAAGTTAGAAAATTTAATTTGTTTATATTGGCATACACAAACAAACTTTTGCAATTTGGACAATAATTATAAATAAATAGCTAGGGAATTTTAAATTTACTTACAATTTACATAAACTTTATAGATTTATGGATTTATAGTAAACTTTTTTACTTATAAACTTTTCTTATTATAGACAATAAAGTGCAATAAAATTTAAAATTCTTTGTAAATTTTAAAAATTTAAGAACTTTTAGTGCTAAAGTAAAACTTTTTACTCATAAAACTTGCACATGAAAAACTTTTTTATAATTTCATTGTAAAAAAACAGTACGGAAGCGTCACGATAAGCGTCTTCAAGTATTTCTTTAACAATACAGTCGGTATCCACCAGCCCCACTAAAGTGGCTCTTCTTTTGGGATCTTTTCTTATAAAAATAAATTAAAAAATAAAAAGCTTATCGTTTAAAGAGTTTATCATTTTTATAAATAATCTGTTAATTCATTTTTTGATACCTTAATTTGTTATATCAATAACTCTAATATTGAGTAAAGCAGTTTAAAAAATAAAAATAAACGGTTACTATACACATAATATATACATATATTGCTCCACAGTGAATAAGCTTTTTAGTTAAAGTTGTTTTCTTAGTAATATAGGAAGTTTATAATAAAAACTGGTTTAATTATACTTATAAGTTAATAATTTATGGTGACCCTTTTACATTTTTAAGGTGATTATACATATATTTAATTAAAAAAAATAATAATAGAATAAAAATAACTTCTATACAATAATTTTTACGTTAAGTTAGTGAGCCAGTTATAAAGAGTCGGTATTTACAAAGTAGGTCAGTTTGTCAAATAATTGAGGACCAATAAGTTGAGAGGCAAAAGGATCAATATTATTTTTAAAAAAAAAGGCATTTAAGAAATTTATTATTCACTAAAGCCTGAATTGTATACTTAGCTAACAAGTAGAATTAGATTTCAAATCTAATTAGATTATAGTAAAGTGGTGGCAGTAATAGTATTTTTTTAAATAAGTAGTAATGCTCCAAAAAATAATTTGTAAATTTATTTTGCTCTTTTTCTCTTATAGTAAAATTTTTAAAATGCTTACTCTTTTTGTAATTAAGTAACCGATTTTAAAACAACTTTTAATTTATAAATTATATATTAATAGTAAGTTATAAATTTATATACAAAAATCTATCGTTACCTAAAAAGCTATACACATAATTCCATTCCTCTACACGGCCTTACTATGCTGAAAATTTATTACTTAAAAATTATCAAAATCATGAAAATTACAGAGAAATAAAGAATTGGCCCGGTCTCTAAGTATCCTGTTAATCAATTTCTTTAATCCTCAAAACTAATAAAATTTAGATCAAATTTCTACTCACTTATTCAATACTGCAATATTCAGCAATCCCAAGTAAAAATAAGTTTGCTTTTATTAGAATTGTTTTCAAGATAAACTCATTTTTTTTTTAGAAAGAGATAAGGTGGTATAAAGAGAGACTCTTCAAAAGCGACCACCATGGCCTTCCCAAAGTCATAGAAATTCGCCGCCTTATTTAAACTTTTTTACAATTATTATTATGCCTCAACAAAAAATTTTTAAGTTTTCTTATGAACTTATTGCTTATAATATTAACTGAAAAGATTTTTATTTTATTATAATTATGAATAATAATGGTATTTTTACATATTTAACGTTATATAGGATTTTATTTAACAATGAACTTTTTATTATTATATAAAAATACTTATTAATAATAGTAATTCAAATTTTTCGTTTTCAAGAATTTTAATTAACTATGGACATATTATTATTCAACACCTATGAATATCATTACTTGTAATACTAAAAGTTTTTGTTGTTACCTTTTCTCTGAAAACGACTTGTATACTTCTATGTGGTGCCTAACAAGAAAGCGTATACTGATCCTAGATGTGTAAAATCGGTCCAAAAAATATAAAATTGGCAACTCCAAGGATTTCTCTGGATACTATTAACAAGTTTTATTGGGACTTTTTTAACATTTGATATAGCTAAATATAAAAATAGTTAAATATTAAAAAAAAGAATAACAGTTTTACTCTAAATAAATAAAAAGTTTAATAAATATTTGATAAAGAAATAAAATATAAGAAACTATTTAGTTTGGGGAACTTATAAAATTTATTATTATACTTATGATGATAGGCTACTTTGGTACGCTATGGTTATTATGAATAGTAAACTTGTAAAGCTTATATTGTAAATATAATAAAAACATTTAATAAAAATTTACTTATTAAATATTACTAAAAAAGTAAAAACTGTATTATTTGCAAAATCATAAGTATATGATACCAATAAACTTTATAAAATTTAAACACTGAGAAAACGATTTAATATAGTAGTAAGTAAAATATATTATAAAAGTTAAAAAAAAATACCTACTTACCTCGTAGTATTATGTAAATAACCTTTAACAATAATTATTAATAAACTAATGATAAAATATAAAATATAACCCATTATATAAATAGAAAAATTCTATAATAACGCAAGATAAAAAGAATGTTCATATATAAAAAATAAACTTTTTTGTGCAAATCCATTATCCCTTGAGCCATTGTTACTGCCATAGGAGCATGACGATCGACCAGTTTTTCAAAAAGTTTACAGAAGTCGTTCATGTAAGTTGTTATCTCTTCTTTGCTCTAAAAAAGTGATAATTATAGTTTAACTGTTAATATGTAATATATACAGAGTTTTACTAAGAGCAATTATACAATTTAAATTACAAATAAATGGTATTTTTGTAATAGATTAAAGAGTTACATTTAGAAAGAAATGTAGTTCTTAAAGTTTTAAGTTTCTACCAACATATTACCAACATAATATTACAATGGTAAGTCAAAAAAGTTTAGTAAATATAATATAAAAAAATTACTAACATTTTTTTCTAACCAAAATTTAAGACTATAAAAAAAATATTAATATTAATTCAGTAAAAAACTTCAAACAATATTTCATTACCGAATAAATAATAAGAATTAAAGAAATTTATATATATATATATATATAAACAAATGACTTTTAATATTTCTAACGAAATTAACTAACCTAGGAAAGTAGTTTTGGACTGTGTTGGATGCTTTTAAACTAGTGGCCCTTTTCTTTTAAGTTTGCCTGTGTACTTGGACTCCTTTTCACAAAAACGAACTTACTAAAGTTTTTTTTCCCCATTTACGTCATTTAAGTTTTGTCACTACCTATGTTCTCTCCTGTTTAAGTTGGTTATACGTATTATAAGGCATGTGCCAATTAAAATATCTGGTTAACCTTACAAGAGCGTAATAGGGTTATTTATACTTTGTGAGCCGTCGCTTTTAGTTAGTTTTATGTGTACTCCGCTTGCCTAAAGCTGTTTACCTTATTGCGAGTGAAAATCACTACTATAAACCAATTTTTCTTTCTCTTATATAACATTTCTTGTAAATAAGAGCTACAGTTAACTCTAAGACTACGCGAAAAGGGAGCTGGAATTAACACATTGAAAACGGCTTGCTTAACCTTTTTCGCATTTGGCATATCCTTTAAAACTTTTTTACTGAAAGAGCACCGAACTTCTTTGAAAATATAAACTTTACAAAGCTCTTGCCAGAAAGGACGATCTTTATTACTTTTTAAAACTTTTTTGTATATAAAAGGATTTTACAACATTATTACAATTTAGTGTTCCGTTCTCCATCATATTTAACAATTTTTTAAATAGGTATGGACGCAATCCAGAAGAAACTTATACCTCAAAAACATTGCATCGGCACGAGATGACTGCTTATTTTTTAATTAGAAAATCTATTTCCTAAGAACTTTTATAATAAATATTTTATAAATTTCTGGTTATTAGAGCAACTAATTTCTTTTTTTGGCTATTTGTAAAACAACCAAAACTTTCAATTAATAAAGTGTGAAAACTTAAAAAGACATTATTTACTACTTTAATAAAACGCAGCCAAACTACGGGGATCTTAACGCACCCTGGTAGGATAAATAATTTACCTTTTAGAAAGAGAATATATTTTTACTTCTAAAAGCGGGTCAAATAAAAATTTATGTAAAAAAATAAATCTTTGGTTTTTACTAATAGTTATATGCATTTGTTATTTTAGGCACCGCATGCAAAGTCGTAATTTTTTAAAGTTAAACTAAAAGTATATTATCATATTTAAAAATAATAAACGTTATAACTTAATACCGAGGTAGTTCTATCTTATGAAGTAAATAGGTTTGTTTATATATGATTAGCGATTACAGAAATTGCTTCATGAAAAAACAAACTTTATTACAAAACGTGGGGTTAACAAGAAATAATACATGTTTACAGTTTGTGGTCACTTTTAATGAAGTAATTAGTAAATTATAATAGTTAAGACATTTTACCTGAGAAGTATTTAAAGTAGGAAATTTGATCAAGTCAGTAAAAGAAACGAGATACCTAATTTATTTAATTGAAAAACTGTTATAGATATCAAAACTGTGCAATACATACAGCCAGGTAATATTCATTTTCATATGAGGTGAAAAGCGATTAAGTATTAGAACTTGTTACAATAGACGAAATAAGGATGTATAAGCACCAATTATTCTATAATTATATGAGTTAAAGCTATGCTATAAGTAATATTAATACAACAAAAATTTTTATTTTCGATTCCAAACTGTGTAAGACATTATTGATGTTAGTAATATAGAAATATATTAATAATTTCTTACCATTTTCTTACAAGTTGTACAGAATTCATGCGAAGCAAAATCTTGGGAAGATGTTCCAACTCTTTTACTATATGGGCTATACGAACGCAAACTTCGGTCTTCAGAAAGGTTGTTGATTTCACAGCTTTTTCAAAATCCAAGTTTTTTCCTGATTTAAAATTTGATTTTCTATGCATTTCAAAAAAGATTATTAAAAATTTGAAAACCGAAATCTATGATCTGCTGCAAAGATATAGATTGGAGATGATAACTGGCGTACACGTTCAAGGTTTTTTCAACATTTTCTTGTGTCATTGTATTATAAAAATATCGTTTGCGATATATTGTTTTTAAACTAACAGTTAAATTTTATACATTAAAAGTTCAACGTTAATAAAAAAGAATTACCTCATCATAAATCGGGTAAGATTGATACGAGGTATGTTAAGATTCATTTTATTCACTTTTGAATTTTTAAATAGCTGCCAGTAATGTAACAAGGAAAATAAATTGTTTAGCTTTTAGACTAACAACGATGCTAGATCCCGAAGGATAATTATTTTTGCCATGGCTTAATAAAATAAATTGAGGAAGCCCAGATTTATATCCTGAACACTTTTAGAATTCTGCCCGTTGAAAGGTAAGGATGAGAACAGCCAGTTTTTAGTAAAAACTTTTTATTTAACGAAATCTAAGTTGCTAACAACAAAATAAAATATTTGAAATGTATTAATTTGGTTATAACGTGTTGCGTAGGCATCTGTAAAGGCCTCCAATCTCTAATATTTATAGTTTAAAATCAGGCATTACTAATCTTCTAAAATAAACTTTTACTAGCAATTTTTAAACGACTAAGATCCCTGAATATATTTACCTATTCGTCAAAGTTTATTGGTAAAGAATTATATTTCAAGTAAAAAATTTGTTACTATGATTAATTCCCTAAGCGTTTTTTGTTAATGTCAAAAAATGCCAGCGTTCAAGTTAACCGCAGATTATATTAATAAATATATAAGGTTAAATTTATTGCGTCATTACAGTAAATTATTAATTTTTTCCTTAATATTTAAGATAATTTATAATTAATAAGGTTTGCATCTTTACAGTAAAATAACTACTTTCTTAATATTAAGATAATTTAAGACCAATAAGGTTATATAATTAATTGAATTTTGGTTCCCATTGATAATTTTTACTTTAGGAATATTTGTAAACGTTTATCTTTACTAATGTTAAAAAATTAAGGTTAATATGCCATTTTTTCCTTAAAGTAAATTGGTAAAGTTAATTCAGCATTATATTTTTATTAACTAAATTAATTAGTTGAACTGTCTTTAAATCCCAGGCTAAGTCGTTTTTTCATTATATACCCATCGTTTTAAAAAACTTTATTTTAAGTTGTTCATATTAAAGAGTTTCTTTTTTTGAGAAACAATTACAATTTTAAGGAAATTGATGTTATTAAAAAGGTTAAAAAATATTATAATATTGTTCTTATTATAATAAAATATCCTTGCCTTAAGTAAAAGTTGTTTATTTGCTTCATGTATTTTTTGACTAAAAACAATAAATAGCACGTATTTACTATATAACCTCCTTTCAACTTCTTAATGTAGGTGCCACCTACTATTTTAATATTTAGCGGGAAAGAGGCGTCGGGATCCTTTCAAAAATATTTGAATTTTTTTTTAAAAGTAAAAATCTTACAAAAAAACCTATTATAAATTTAGTAACTATAACACCCGAATATGTAATTTAAAGTTAAAAAAAATTAAGTGTATTACGGTTTATTGCTATGTACATCTTCAAACAGTTTTTCAAAATTTTTTAGCTGCGTTTCCTTTTATTTCTTCATTGAAAACTTTAAAATGCTTCTGGTTTCTACGGCGTAGTGCTGTTAAGTTTTAAAGGCATTTAGTTTACTATAAAGGACTTTACAACTTCGTCTCAATTTAAAAAAAAAATATTATATCCCCCGTACTAAACTAAAAAGCTCAAATCTAATTGACCAGATCAACCTCTTTACAAAAAAAGCTAATAACTGTAGTAAAACTATTTCACACATAAAGTTACGTTAAAGTTTTCTTGCAGTTTTAACAGATTGAAGTTTTATACGAATGACTGAAGCCTAACATCTAGCTTCTTAGTCTATCCTACCGTTTAGAATATACTTAAAAAAACAAAAATTAATTTAGTACCTAGCTCTTTCGTCTATTACAATATAAAAGTAGTCAATTAGGGTGCTTTATAACAAATAAAAAAGGAATCTCAACCAAAGCACTAAATAAAAAATGCTTATGATCTTTAAATTTAAAGGATCGGTTTTTTTTAATTAATTGTACTTTAAGTTAAAGAGTATTAGTTGCGCAATATCTGTCTGATGAGCAAGCGCTATATTAGAGGGTTATAAAAAGTTCAAACATCTAATCCTTACCGGAATTAAAAATGAACAGATTAGTCGGCCAAATACAGTGGACTGCAATGAGCAAATAAAAATAAAGGCCTATAATATTTTAGGCTAATAACCCTACTAAGCTTTGAAGAAATAGTTGTAAACCATTAATTTTTTGTAAAATATACTTCTACGCCTAAAACCTATTTATATACTAACCACAGTACTTAAAATGGTCTACGTATCAATAGTACAAATAGAGATCCTAACGAGGTTTAAAAAAGGAAGGATTATATGCGTTTGTTTAAATTTTGAATTCAGAAAATTTGGCACCTCAGCAAATACATCATAGAGAGTTATGCAATGCACATACTTGGTAAAACCACTCTATCATACATCTCTTTTTTTTTTCTATATTTTATTAATTGTGTTTAAATAGGAACGCCATGTCTCTGAAAAGGGGGATGTCGCAATGACAAAAGAATGGCGCTCAGCGCACTCTCTTTCCCTGCTGCCTTAAAAATAATTTTTAAAATATTTATGGCGCAAGAATAAGACTAGTATTCCTTTCTCTTACATTGTTTTTTAGTACTGAAATGAGCCTTTCCTTACTAAAAAAAGGCATAAAATCTTTTTAAAAATATACTTAAGGCGCAAAAAATGTAGTACTTCTTTTCCTGTACAAGAGTTTTATAGTGCTAAAAGGAGGTTCAAGAGTTGTTTTCCTTTGCTAAAATTGGCAGATAACCTTTAAAAAATATGTATATGACGCAAGAAGCTAGTACTCCATTTCCTACGGTTTTGTTTTTGGCGCTGAAAGAATCTTTTCCTGCTAGATGCACTGTTATATTGGTGTATAGGCTCTTGATCTTCATTTACCTTATTAAAAATAGTAACAGGCTTCTCGTAAGATTAGCACTACGAACGTTTCTTCACCGTTATAACTCTTACACTTAAGAGCTAAATATCAAACCTCTTAAACTTTTTTTAATCCTACTACAAGGGTCTTTTTAACTTTTCTTTAAACACTAAAGTTTAACAAGATAATTTGAAATTTGCAAAAAAATTTTAGTATGCATGAACTAAATTAGTTGGAAGCCTAGAAAAATTATACAACGAAAACAAAAGCATTAACTATATTTTGTTAAATAGCCGAATATTTATAAAAATGTCTTGCAAATTTTACATTATAAGATGCACTTGCAAATTGAATTTTTAAAAGAAAGCTGGCCATATAAAAAATCACAAACTTTTTAATAACTTATACCGAGCAAATTATTTTTGAGGATCTGCACAAATCTATTAAAACTTAAAATCTAATTTCTGCTTCTTGAAAAGTACATTAAAAAAGTGTAACTTATGAAATATACATTTTTTTATTAGAAATTAGCAAAAATAAAAATTTTAGATAATGTTACTGAAATTTATGGTATATTTTTCACGGATTTCTAAATAAATTTAAAGTAGAATATTACGATCTTAATTAGGCAAATTTGATTTGATACCTGCTCAACAGTTAGCCTAAAATCAGTTTTAACAAAATCACCACCGAATTTAAAACTATTAACGGCACTAGTTGTATAAGGATAAAACGATTAAATGCCATAAGTAGGTGAAAGAAAATACAAAAAACAATTTAAAATAAATGAGAACTTCTAGTAAGCTTTTGAATGGCATATATCAAGTTTATAACTTTCTTTTTAAATTGATTTTCATCCCCAAAAGTAATGGCTTGGTTATGTTCGAAAGCCCAGCCATCTAAAAATTATATGCAAATATAAAAAAAAAAGTTAAAATAAAAAAAAATAAATACTAAAATAAACTTATAAACATCTTTTCAAAAGACGATCTTCATTCAGTATGGCAACGGAATTAATAAATAAAAGAAAAACAATAAGTAGAGTCGACAAAGTTAACGCCATACTCCTTTGACTAATTCACTCATAACTTAGCTATATATTTTAGATGACAGTTATAAAAATTAATAAGGTTTTTTAAATTTTTTACTATAACCAGCCTACAGCTACCCTCTGCTCAGCCCAGTTGGTCAGGTAGTGATACTAGTAACGCCAAGGTCGCAGGTTCGACCCCTGCAGGGAGGGCGGCTGCGGCTGAAAAAGCGGAAAATTTACTGTTGGTTTTTTTCTATTCTCCCCTTCAGGGGAGAGGGGTTTTGGCTTTTACGAGTACTACTACAACCTTCTAATAAAGTAATCGAAGTAATTTGGTCGTGTTTCCTTTCTACACAGTGCAGTAAACTTCCTGATTTTTTTTAAGCACACATCAAGTTTACATTAATTTTTTTTGGGTTATAAATTTGCTATACATTTTCTAAATATTAAGATTCCTTTTATAAGGCACAGGTTTATGAGGTTTTTAAAAAGATTCCCTGTTCCTTGGTATTATGGGCTCCCTTCTATTATTTTTAACTTCACCTTAAATTTTTTTTTTTTCGGGTTCTAGATCTGCTACCCTTTCTGTCATTGGTAAGGGCTTAAGTATTTATTCTGCAATATGAAAACCTTGAACGAAAATTTTTTCATACGTAAGATTTATACTAGGTAGCTGCCAATAAAGGAACCCAATATAGTTTTTTAACATGTTTAAAGTGTTATAAAAGATTGAGTAAAAACTTGCCTTGAGGTAAAAATTTTGTGTTAACACCGTTAACAATTTCTTTTAATCATTTATAGACCAGTATCTGTTAAAAAGCAAATATCTTTGTTTACGTCTAAACCTTTTTTACCAATAACTTAGTTAAATTAAAATCTAGCAACTATAACTTTATAAAATTTAAAGTGTTTAAGGTAAAAAGTTTAAAAAAAATGGGGCTAAGTATTATAAATTGTAGCTCCTGCGTAATAGTTGTTTTTAACAACAAAGATAATTAAAAGAAAACTTCTAATAATTTAAAATAACTTAAGTAGCACAACCTTAAATTATTATATATACCTCTTCAATAACTAATATGTCAGTTTTAAAAAATAGCTAAAGGCTCTCTGCTCACTAAATCGCTTAAAAAGTTAACACTAAGTCAGTAAATGAGGCTTACGTAACATTAAAAAAATAACTTTTTTTTTTAATTGCAGGGTAAACAGATTGCTATCTACATAATGGTGATTTCTTAGCTCACGTTTAAGTGTATTATTTTACTCAAAATTAAATAAGCGCTTTTTAAAAAATATATTTAAGGCGACTTCAATAACTAACGTTTAAAAGTCTTCGGGCGTTCTACAGGACGTAAAAATTTTTTTAATTAAAAGAAAAAAAACTGCCAAACTTAAGTTAATCCTCACTTTTTTCAATTAAGACTTATAACCGCTCCACTTTTCTTCTGACTTCATATAAGGCAAAGTAGTTCAATTTATAAGAAATTTCCTGTTAGTTAAGAGACTTCTAGTAATATTTTATAACGTTTTAAAATTTTTCCTGAGACTTATTTTATTTGATAGAAGACCTTTATATAAACATTTTATATATTGCCATCGCACCGTTTCATAGTAACGTTGACAAAAAAGGGATAAATGTAAATAAAAAATTCTTTTTTTTTAAAGCTATTTGAAATAAGTTCTTATAATAATAAGAAAAGGCAAATTAAAAAGGGTAAGGGATAATAAAAAGAAGTTAATAAAGTATAAAAGCATAAAAATTTAAAAAATTTCAAAAAGTTGTAAGTAAAATAGATAAAGCAAAAATATAATGTTCATCTAAGATAGCATATTAAATAACGAGTTGCAAGCAGGCAGCAAGTTTTCTGAATCAATAAAATTAAGTCTATCCTTTTAACTTATAGACCAAAAATAAAGATTAAATTTATTTTTAATATTTTTTAAGATTTAAAAATATTATTTTAAAAATGAAATAAACAAATTCTTTCAATATCAAAATTTTGTACTCAGCGCCCTGACTTAAAAATTTTAATAAAGACCTTAAAAAAAGAGAAGACTATTATTACTTAAAAAACATGTAATACTGATGCATCAGATATTCACATCTACGTGCTACTCGTATACACTTTAGTTTAAAAAATTACATTTTCTCAGTATATGAACGTATTGTGTTAAAAAGCTCTTAAACTCTTAAAAAAAAATTAAATGCTCAGCAGCAAACAACTCTTCTCTTCTTGCAATGTCGTGTATAGTTTTAAGGGTAGACTTTTACTACTTACAAACGAAATTTGAGTCAAAAACTATTATTGGAAGTAGTTTTTAAGGCATAAAAAAATAGAGGTGGCGCGTTGCGTAGCAATTTAAAAGTAAAAATCAAGTATTTAAAAATTGTTTTATATATGAGGAATGCACACGCCGACTGGTGTCCGTGAAGTATGAATTTTCTATAATTTCATAGTAAAAACCAAAGTAGAATGCAGTAAAACTTTATTTTTTTTAACAAAGTATGTCAACTATAAAACTAAATAATTCCAATCTAAAAAAAATAAATAATAAATATTACTTAAAAAGAATATATAAAGCTTGTATAAACCTTATTGGCAATTTCAAGGGCATCATAATTTTCCTTAAGCCGAACAAAAGCTTTTTTTTGCCCATCAGGTCTTACTAAAGTATTGACTCTGGAACTTTCAACCTCATAAAGTTCTCGAACAGCTTGCCGAATTTGATGCTTATTCGCTCGGACATCACAAATAAAAACTAACGTGTTGTGTAATTCAATTTTCTTTAAAGACTCTTCCGAAGTGTGGGGGTGTTTTACGATAGTAAACTTATCCATTTTATTTCTTTTTGGCATTGATTTTCCTGTTTAATAATAAATAACAAAAGAGGTATGTGGAAAAAATATATTTTTTTTATCACTTACTAGGATACTTAGGATTGCGAGGAAGACGAAGAGTTTTCGGGCGGTGAAATGTTGTAGATGTTCGAATTTTCCGTACTGAACGTGAATAGACGCCTTTAGTAGATGCATTTTTGGCTGCAAGTGCCTTTTCCTTAGCAGATTTCAAAGTCATAGGTAAAATCTCTTTATTAAACGAAATATAGCTATTACCTAAAACCCCAGTAAAAATAAACAGGTTACCTTCCCGTAAGTCAAGCTCGCAACAAGGTTAAGACGGGTCGCTTCTAAAATATTGTCTAACGTAAAGATGTATACTCACGTGACTTGATAACGTGGGTAATATATCTTTGCGAGGGCCTTTGTACCGCCATGCAGTCAGTATTTAGTTTATCCCTGGATGCGTTAAAAATTGAATAAGCATAAAATTTAGTTTAGTATTTGCTAAACCGCATTTGTTTTGTGTAAATCAATAATCTTTTTTGATGTTTTCTACTTGTCCGTTATTTTTTTTATTTTTGTAGCTTTAAATTTGACCGGAGGGTTCTAAGCCTAAATGCCTTTTAAGTACATAAGCTGCTTTTTGCCTTTTTAATAATTTTGAATAATATAAAGAGCAAACTTATTTAGTTTTTAGCACAATGTCATATAACTTGAGCAAAGTGGTTAAATGAGAAAAGCAATTGTTTGAAGTAATGGGAAAAAAGACTTTGCCTGTTGTTAAACGTTAAAAATAATAAAAGGAATAAAGAAACAACCGTAGGCAAGCAACACTTTAAAGTATTGGTTTTTAGGGGCCTGTTTGCTATTTGCGTGTTAGTGCTTAGTGTTACTGTTTGTAAAGCGAAGAGCAAAACATTCGTAGGAGAATGCCGGTGTTGTAAAGAGCAGTTGTTCTTGTACTGTTCGTTTTCTATTAACTGTCGAGGATTCACTAATTAAAAGGAAGCAATAGTAAAATTGGAGCTTAAAAAATAACTAAGAGAAACTTGTGTAGTCAATAACACGTAATGTCATTCCAACTATTAAAATTTACAGAAACTTTCTTCAATAATTTGTTTAACGTGTTCCACGTAAAAAAGAAAAATTTATTCTCGTTTAAGGCTTTCTATTTTTTTTATTTTTCTTAACATAACATAATTTGCGTAATAATTTATGTATTAGCTCGCCTTTAAAAACCAAGATTACAGAACCTAGACAATTTATTTTTGGCTACCAATAGGCCATAAACATCTATCATTGGCCACATTTAAAATTCTTACTTCAAATCTTAATCGACTTAAAACAAAAAGAGCCAGCTAATAAACATTCTAGTACATCTCGTGATAAGAGCAAGTTATTAAAGGTTAAGTAAAAGTGAGATCAAGTGCAGAACGGAATTGGGTTTTGTACGTTAGGTAGATTCCACGACCGTACCTGCGCAGCGAAGAGATCGTAGACGCGAGTATTGAAGACAAAGTGAACTTCTCTCTTGCTGGCGTTGGAGCCCTACGTGCTGAGCTTACTATTTTTTTTTTTGGCTAATATAAGTAAACCGCTCGATCTGTAGACAAAAAGATGTACTACATAAATAACGGCAGACTCCCCAGAAAAAATTATTTTATTTACTCTTTTTTATAATTATATATTATTTATAACTATGATATGTTACAGCCTAAGCCCCTTTCCTTCTCGGCTGGTCTCCTATGGCAAAAGTAAGCACTTGGTATATTTTCAGTACGATGAAAAACGGCAACTGTGGTAATGTTATCATATTACCGCACTCCTTTTACGCTTAATACATCATAGGCTCTGTAGGCCTCTTCGCCTAGCCAAATGGTTAGCTGGAGCCCCATAAACTTTTATAAGTTACGGGCGCTGTCTTTGATTTTTTGTTTTTTTCAGTATGCATAGCAAGCTCCAAGTTTCGATCATTCCGCGTTTGCGTAACACAGTCAGATAGCTGTAAGTGGGAGTCCGAAAGGTTCCTTCTTTGCTATTCGCACACTACAAGCTGGCCTAACGCCAATTCACACCAGCGTGTGGCCGTATACACGATAATACGAATATTAACTCCGTGGTCTACTATCTTTACTATGTAGTAGAGCAGGGTTGCAATAAAAAAAGAAAGCTTTATGTATTGTGCATTAAGACCAAATTTGTAACAGGGACCTAAAATTCTCCGGTTACAGTATCCTCGTCCCAAGTGCAATAAACATATGTGTGCGAAATTATGCGTACGTATAAAGCCGCTAGTAAAAGTCTTAAAACGCGAAGTACTTAGTTATAAAATGTAAAGCCGTTTGAGATCAGTTTGCTGCAAAATTACTTTTAAGTTATAACAGAAGAAAAGAAAAATTATTTTAAAAACTAGAAATAATCTAAAAATAATTCAAACTAACATTTAGGCTACAACTTATTTTATGCCTGCAAACTAACGATTAAAAAATTCAAAATTTGATCTGTCTCCAGTGAGCAATAGAAAAAGGGTTTAGTTGATAGCTAACATTTTCTTGGGCGACGTCCCCAAACCTTTTTTTAACTTTCTATTTAGCATTTCAAATCAATGCTACTATACTATTTTTTCACGGAAGCTTGTTGTCAAGACGAGCGAAGGGCGCTGTGCAGATATAGTGTAGATTTTTTTATTCTCTAATTGATGTAGACTTAGGGAAAGTTACAATACTTAAATTGTTTTTTATGTATTTTTTAAAATAAGTAATTAATAGAAACTCCCGGCGATAAAAACTAAAAAGTGATTCACAATTAGCTTTAAGCCTTATAAAAAAAGAAATTAAAACAGCGTCTTTGCCCACTAAAAAAAAACCTAAACTCGTGAGCCTCAAACGCTTTCAAAAGTTGGTAAGGTGGAGGTTTTTACAAGAACAAAACTCATCTCCAAGTAAGTAGGTATCGTATACGCATTAAATGAAAAAAGTAAAAGTTATGAACACCAAAAATAGTTACAGAAAAAAAGCATAAACAGGATCTGAATTTCATAATCATAATTGTATTAGTTCTTTACATGTTTTAGCAGAGTTTCTTATGAGATTTGGAGAGATTTATTTTAAACAAGATTCTGTGGGGGATGTATATAATATAAGAGCGACGATCATCCCGTATAGACCCAGAACTTCTGCAAAGATCAAGATTAAAATCATGCCTACAAACAATCGAGGCTGCTGTGCGTTCCCTCTAACACCACTATCACCAACCACGCCTAGAAAATTCTAAATTTTTAAAAAATATTAAAAGGATCATAATTAAGAAGAATTAAACCAATTGCAAAACCGGCAGCTAAACCGGACAAGCCGACAGCCACACCAGCGCCTAAATCTCTAAAAGATCTTTAAAAATAAAAAAGTCAGTGAATATGATTATCAAAAGTTTACTGCCTTCTATATTAAAAAAAAACTTATCGCTTAGTAATCAGACAAAAATGATAAACTTGGAGTTTCCTAAAACGTACTTAACCTCGAAAGGGACTTACTTATATAAAGTATAGCTGTCTCCTTTCATGTTGCTGCTAATAATTACTGCCACGACTAACCCGTAAATGGCAATAATACCGGCCATCACTACAGGTATAATCGACTTCATTATTAAATCTGGCTTCATCACAGATATAGCAGAAATTCCTGTGCCACTTTTTGCGGTACCGTAGGCAGCTCCAAAGGCTAAATTAAAAAAAAATTAAAAAATAAATTTCTTAAAAAAAAAAAGGTATATCACCCGTGAAAACCATAGCTGATGTGGCTCCTAATACACCGAAAAAAGGAGCATAATATGGACATTTATCTAGGTCGCGAGCGGACATGGATAGTTAACTATAATTTAATTACTACAGAAGTTAAAAAAAATAAGAAAATTAATATATACAATAACTGCTAATACCTTTATTAGACGTAAGGCGAACTTTACCGACAAGTTATTAGCAGTAACCTTCTGACCGCATCAAGCAGAACGTTCAAATACGAAAAATTAAAAGAGAATTACAAACGCACCAGCGAATGAAGGGATACCTCGATAAGCAATGGATTGGGGGCCGCGCTCAATTTAAGCATTCAGCTGGGTAATCCTTTAATCTTTCAACTTTTATATGCGTTCACCGAAAGGCATTTTGCTTGCCTTTGCTTATAAATTAATTGTAGTGCTTAGTTCGTATTAAGTTTTCGCTATCATCTTATATATTTGAACATATCCGTGAATAGAGGTTTTTCTTTATTGAAAACTATATAAGCATTTTTTTAGACTAACTGTTGATTTTTAAGCATTAAAACTAGTTAGTAGCCATTACACTAGAATATAAATTTCCCAACTCTTTGTAGCATAGGATAACTGTGAGGAAACATTAAGTATATTTAAAATTAAAGTGTGGTAACCTCAAATAATATTAAGTTTTATTATTGGCATTTGGGGACTCAAGCTAATTAATTAATATATTATTTACAAATATAATAAACTAAGAGGTAGGTTGACGGTTTAATATTGCAATAGTAATATAACGCAAATTTTTTTTATGTACGCATTACTGTTTCTTTAATTTGCTGTTATCACTCCCATTCCTATTATTTACCTTTTTCATGTTAAGCTGCATTAATATATAGGTTCTACGTCTACCCAAAATACTAAAAATAAGTTAATTGCTAAGGAGCAAATACTTTTAACTTAATTCATTATTAAAACTGCCTACGAAATTCTCCAAGGGAGATGAAACTGGAATAACTAAAAGAACTTAAAAGGTAATAAATCCAATGCTATTACAACTTTATAAATGTTCAACGAATCCCGTAGTTATGGCGGAAAAGTGAAGTCTAAGCAAAGTTTATAAACAGATTTTAATAAGAGTTGCACTTATAAAAATTGTTAAACCAGTCATTTCTTGTATCACAAGCAGTTTAATCAAGTTCTGTGGTTAACTTTTTACAAGTATTTAATTATTAAATGCTATAAGAAGTAGAATTGCAATACCAACTTAATTTAGTTTAAAACTATATGTTTCCACTGTATTTAGAAGTTTAATATAGAGGTAAAGCTGAAGCTAGAGAATTCAACCGAAATTCAGATTGGGGTTTTTTTTTAACAATATAACGAGATGAAAATAATTAATTAAAATTTTTCTTAAAATTACTATAAATATACGCTAAAAGCAAATCAGCATTTACCAAATTCATATAAAATATTATATTTTTAATTTTTTTAAGTTATATATAAAAATTTTATTTTTATAAATAATAAAATTTAAATTTTATGTAAATATAAAAAACCTAAAAGATATTCTAAATAAAGCATATTTCAACAAATTATAATAAAATAGAATTTTATTGAATAGTAGAGAAAATAATTTTTAAAAAAAAAGCAAAAAAGAACTTAAAAGTAAAAAAAAATTAAAAACTTCTCAAGGGCTTCTTATCCAGTAAATTAGTTTAAGGGTATTTTGAGCACAAAAAAGTTAAAAAATAGTTGATTTTAGTAATAAAGAGAAGTTATGAACTTACTTTCGCCAAGGCCTAAAAACTTTTATTCTTGTACTATGTAAACATCAGTGTAATCAAGATTAGCCGCAATGGTTATTTAGCACCACCCCTAACGCGCACATAACGGGTTTTCAAAAACCTCAAAATTAAAGTCAAAATCCGAATAGCTTAACTTATATTCTTTGGTTCCTACCCCTTTCCATTGTTATGGTATAACCTTTTTGCAGTAACCTTTGTAAAAGTTTTTGGTTGCGTTTTAATAATAATTTATAATTTTTTCTGCGAAATGTTTTAAATTATTCCAAATCTTACAATAGGGTCAGGGTCAATCAGGCTTAAACACAAGCCAGGCATTAAAAAAAAAACAAGATAAAAAAGATGAGAAAAAAAAGTACGAGCCTCCCGTTCCCACAAGAGTAGGAAAACGTAAAAAAAAGGGTCTTGAGTCTGCTGTTAAACTCCCCGTTGTTACACCACACACTCGCTGTAAACTACGTTTGCTTAAATTGGAAAGAATAAAAGATTATTTACTACTTGAACAAGAATATATAAGAAGTCAAGAACAGCTGAGACCCCAAGAAGAAAAAAATCAGGTTTTAGCTGAACTATTTTTTTTAATTTTTTGTAAGGCATATACCGCTTTTTTTTTTTTTTTGGCAGGAAGCCCGCCTCAAGGTGGACGAAATAAGAGGAAGCCCTTTAGGCGTTGGTACCTTAGAAGAGATCATTGACGACAATCACGCCATTGTTTCATCATCTGTCGGTCCTGAATATTACGTCTCAATCATGTCTTTTGTGGACAAAGATTTACTTGAGCCGGGTTGTTCAGTTCTCCTTCACCATAAGGTGCAGCAGAACGTTTAAAAAAGAGATTTAGCCCATTTTTTGTGTAACTTTTAACAAGCAGAGCTCAAAATTTTACTAATCTTATTTAAATAATACTATTATACTTAGTTTAATTCTTATGTAGAAGTTTAGATATAGAGGCTCAAAGTTTAAATATTTTTCTTAAAAAAATATTTTATAATTTTTAAGCAGAAAATTTTACTATCTTTTCGTTAATACTCGGGGTGTTGAGAATAGGCCCTCTCCGTCGTTGGAGTTTTACAGGACGACACGGATCCGATGGTAAGCGTAATGAAACTCGATAAAGCTCCAACGGAATCGTATGCAGATATTGGGGGATTGGAATCCCAAATTCAAGAAATTAAAGTACGCTTATATGTATATATACTACAGACATGTTATTGATGTAAAAAACTTATAGGAGGCAGTAGAATTACCTCTCACCCATCCCGAATATTACGAGGAAATGGGGATCAAGCCTCCCAAGGGCGTAATTCTTTACGGAGTTCCAGGAACTGGTTTTATTTCTAGTGCGTGTCACTATACACGAATTTTTAATGTTCAAGTTTTATTGTAAAAGGTAAAACTTTGCTGGCTAAGGCAGTTGCGAATCAAACATCCGCCACATTTCTGCGTGTGGTAGGATCAGAACTTATACAGAAGTATTTAGGCGACGGCCCCAAATTGGTAATACTCGTTACTTTTTTAGAAGAAATATTTTTCATGAGGTTTTTTCAAAAAATCTACTCAGGTCCGTGAATTATTTAGAGTTGCTGAGGATCACGCCCCCTCCATTGTATTTATAGATGAGATTGATGCTGTGGGCACCAAGAGGTGATTTTAATTTTAAGCATTATTTGAGATATTAATTTAATTTATATTTTTTTTAAGGTACGATTCCAATTCCGGCGGAGAAAGAGAGATTCAACGGACCATGTTGGAGTTACTTAATCAGCTGGATGGCTTTGATTCTCGTGGGGATGTCAAAGTTATTATGGCTACTAATCGCATTGAGTCTCTGGATCCAGCCTTGATTCGGCCCGGCAGGATCGACCGGAAAATAGAGTTTCCTTTGCCCGACGAAAAGACAAGGCGTCATATATTTAATATTCACACTTCCCGCATGACCGTCGACCAGAATGTGAATTTAGAAGAACTAATAATGGCGAAAGACGATCTTTCTGGCGCGGATATAAAGGCTATTTGTACGGAAGCAGGCCTTCTTGCTCTTCGTGAGCGTCGCATGAAAGTGACTCACGATGATTTTTTAAAGTCGAAAGAAAATGTTTTGTATAGAAAGCAAGAAGGCACGCCTGCTGGCATGTACTTATAGTGCTTTGATTGGGCACCTTTTATATATAAATAAAGAAGTTCTATAATAAAAATTTTTAGCGCTGACTTTTTTCTGGTGCTAATTTTTATATAAAGTTTGCTTATTTCAATTACATATAAAACTTATATTAAATATCTGTTTATTAGAATAATTTAAATTTATATTTATAGCGAACAAATATATTTTGATTGCTGGGCTCGTTTACTAGTGAAAAAACAAAAGCCTTTGATTTTCGTATTTATAGTGCTTCGATCGTGCTCTTTTTACATTAAAAAAAGGATTTTAAATATACGTATTTAGGTTAACTCACTTAAAAATTTAAAGCTGACACTGTACCATGCTAAAAGTAACTCCGCTTAATTTAAGTATATAGAAAACTCGAAAAAACAAATTTTTTTTATTAGTAATAGTTAAAAAACTCATGCCTCTGATATTTTGCCCTGGCAAGAACTATTTTGCAATATGAACTGAGCTTTCGATTTCTGATGATCTCACTTTTTTCTTTCCGATTCACTGTAAGCACCCTTCTGTTGCTCTCACCTACTTGGCAAGCCGCTAGATGTTCGTATTTAAATTGATATTTATAGTATTTTTACTAAATAGTTAAATTAACTTCATGACTAATACCATATTATAAATTTTGAAAAATCATATATATAAAACATTTAAAAAGTTCGAAAAATGTGACGAAAATGGCGCTAATTAAGAGACTTAAACTTTTATGTACACCCTGCTTCTACGAATGTATAGACAAAGTTTCATATTTTTATGATAGGCGCTTCTACAGTCATAATATTCCAAAATATTAAGTAAAACAAAAGAGTTAGTATCAACGTAAATACAGAGCAAATTAAATTTATTTAAAGGCTGCTCGCGTTATTTGCAATATTAAAGTAGTTAAAAAAATTTTTTGCTAAAACAGTTAATATAAAGCCGATAAGGTTCTTAAAGTTATTATAATTTTTTTTTAACGCTAAAGCAAAAGAACTTCTTTGAAGTCGTATAAACAATAAGCGGACCGCAAGGCAATATACACCTATATATATAGTCAGTACTCCCCGGTTTTCCCTTCATTATCTGTAAAACAGTTTTTAAAAATTCTAATTAAAATTATGAAGGAACTCTATTTACTCTTAAAAAATTATTTCGGTATACGTTTTTATAGTCTACTGTATTGACCAACCTCTTTCATTATATGTTCATAAGACCAGTTCCCTTAATTTTTTCAATTAAAGTATACTTAAATTTAGTAATTACTCTCAATCCGATAAAGTTTTGGAATGAGTATGTTGCTACATCTGCTTCCTTTACTTTGTTATAACATTGACCAGCTAGTATAATTTCAGACTATCGTAGTAAATAAACTCTTTCGTCAGTCCATCACGAGAAATTTAGGATTAAACTATAGTTAATCTTATTAAATGACTTTACAATCATTAAGTAAAGCGGAATTTAAGTGTGTTCTTAAATGCATTTACATTTGCATTGACTTTACAATATGCGCGCGCAAAGAGTTTATTTCTGCCTTTTTCTTAAGAAACTACTAAAGTCGAAAAGAATATATTTATACATTAAAGATTTCGATCGTTGTTGTATTAGCAAAATGTGGACGCTTATTTTTATGCGTAGTGGAAAATTTAAGAGGAAAAGACTGCAACGCGCTTCAGTTCGAGTCCGCCGCCACAAAGAAAAGATTAGTTATTCACTAGATTTGGATATATATGGTAATTCTGAATCATAAACTGCATATACAAAATCTGTTATCATTAAGATAAAGAAGTGCGTAAAGATGGCTTAATAAATGAATTCCTTCCTCCTTAAGAAAATCCTTTTATGATGTGGTAGAAAATCTAATAGTTTGCCTGTAGCAAATGGTCTGCATATATGTATAGGGGTTTATAAGAAAAAAACTGCAGCTGCAACCTTAGAGTTTGCTTACTTGTGGAGGCCTCACATGGTTTTACCCTATGCTTCTTCTTTGTACAACGACGAAGACCGATGGTATTCTAAAGTTAATGTTCAATCTCCTATCCCACCTCCACAACTGCATTTATACCTGCTGACTTTTCCCGAGATTGCTCTAATTCTCTAAGCAGACCTTCTACTTCAAGGCAAAAAAGGTTTGCGACTTTAGAACCTTATGCAATTCCTGGACAATTTCACCCCTCTCATAAAAGAGGTTTTACTTCTTTTTCCTAACTTATTTCGTAAACTGCTCAGTGCTTTAAAGAAAATAGAGGCGAAGCAAAGGCACAAACAGGAATCGCCTCCACTAAAGTCGATTGTAAAATTAATTTTAAACAAGTAGTTCTTTTTAAAGTTTTATATGGCTATTAAGTTACATCTTTATTCCTAACTTCTCATAAAGCATAACAGTGAATTATTAGTTAATAAACCATCTTCAAAAAATTTTAACGGAAGTAAGTTTATAATTAACTATCATAAGTACCAAAACTATATTTAAACCACTCTACTTAGAAGTACTCTTCGAAACATGCGCTCGCTTGGTGCTACCCTCCACGACCGACTTAGAAGAAGCTTATCAAGCAATTAAGAAAGCTGAAAAGGCTGAAACCAGAGATAGCAGTTATTTTTTAATTACAAAAATATCATAACTTTATTAACTCGATAGTAAAAAACACTACATGTAAAGCTCTTTTAGTTAGTTTTACTTTTAAATTATTTAACTTTGGCTTTTTAGCAGTTAAACGGAGAAAGTCTTCTATTTATAATTCAAAAATCATAAAAACTGAAACTAATTCAAAGGATTTAGATAATAGTGAGGGTACCAAAAGGCACTTGTGTAGCGATACTAAAACTACAGAATCTATTAAAAATAAAAATAATTCCAATTGGAGAACTGAAAGTAGAAAAAGTTTTAAGGCTAAAGATTTTAGTGACAGCACATCTGATAATGAACTTAATTCCGAAGAAAAGAAAAACGTTCAAGAATTTTTTACGATACCAAAGAAGGATCTTGAAATGATGGAGACCATTTACAAAAGGGCTTCGTTATTCGAGGAAGAATTAAAAAAAAAAACTCTTTTTTAATTGTACTCATAATTTTTAAAACTATAAATAAAAGAATTCAAGTAAATTACCTTTTTTGTAAAATAACGTAAATGGATAAAATTTAATTTGTACTTTTTTTATTATCAGATATTATATATAAAAGAAACCTTAACGAATTAAAATTACTAATATAAGTAAAACATCACTTTCTTTTTAATATAATTTTAAAAAGGAATTTAACATATGTCATTTTATTTTTATGAAATTAGTTTAAATAAAAATTTTGAAGAATCTAAGTTTGTTACACCATAACGTAAATTTTCTTTTCTTATAATTAAAATATATGTACTTTTTTAATAATTCAATTTACTTAAAATATAAAATTTAAGCATGTTGCTTTATATGACAATGTAAAAAAATTTTGTGTGCTATTTTATTTTTGTAAGATAAAAATTAATTAAAAATTCCTAATGACTTCACGTAAGAATCTAAGTTTGTTAAAAAAAGCTCGTTAGTTATTTTTTCATGTATCGATACAAAAGGATTGCGTATTACGTATTCTACAAAGAACTCTGCTACAATTTTATAATATGAATAAAAGATTAAAAAAATTGTGAAGTACTCGTACAATAAATTTTAGTTAAAATGTGATTTATATCGCCTACTTCCGGGCTGGTTATCAAAGCAAACCAATAGCCGCTGGAAACTTGCAAAAAATGCAACTTATATTTATCCGTTTTAAAACTTCTAAAGGTTTCCTTCCTACAGTCGAAATGTATTAGCAAAAGAAAAGTGGTGTTGAAGAGGAATAACATTCAAATAGTTGAGTTTGAACTGAAAAAATAGTACAATAAAAACTAAAGTACTTATATGTAGTATGGTCGTTGAAACAAAAAAAAATTGCTTAAGAATTTAAAACTCGATAAACGTACATACTTATCTAAAGGTAATAATCTTTGAACAAAGGAGTTCATTGAGTGCAACAAGCCGTAAAGAAGTTTAATTTTCTATAATTTGTAGAATTTTAGACTACTATATTTGAAGTCAGTGAGAGTAAAATAAGAAAAAAATATATATATTTATCCATAGAATATTGAAACAAAGAGAGTTATAAACTTTTTGACTAAATACAAATATTGGTAATTAATAAGTGTTAAATTTCCCCTAAAATTTTTGTTAAGTCTTCAAGTCTTCACAAAATTTAGAAGAAATCTCCACTATAGTTATTTTATGTAAAAACATCGCTAGAATCAAAAGCCACAATACAAGCCAAAATTAAAGTTCAAATTAATTTTCAATCTCTGTTATTACAATAGTAGTGAATTTATATATACCTCCTCTTTCCTAATCGTGGATACATGACTTTGTTGCCATTCTTTATAGTATATGCATCTTCCATTTCTAGAGAAGATGTTTAGGCTGTAAATCATGGCTAAGTATGACGGCTTTATTGCTGTAGAAAAATGGCCACAAGCTAAATCGTTTGGCCGTCGTTTCAATAATATGCATTAATCGAGGTCGACAACGAATAATCGAGCTTTCCGACAGGTTTTTTAGGAGACAAAGCAAAAGTCTCAGGATAGCGCACCATCCAACTGATCGTAAGGTGCTCTGCCTGTCAGCAGAGAAACTTTCTTCTCAGGGTGTCATTTATAACGTTAATGGCATGGCGATGAAAAGTATCGTTTCGGAGCCTTTTAAAATGTGCAGTGGCTTGTTTTATCCACTTGATGCAACTCCAAAAAAGGCGCCCCCTAGTTGGGCGTGATTAAGTTATTTAAAGGTACACACACTCACTCGACAGGAAACCGTAGATTCAGGCATCAGAGGCGTATGAGGTATTAGCTGCGGCACAGTACTTACAACCGATCCTTGATACACATGAGAGTTACACACTTGGGTTGCTGACTTGACCTTCGCAAAGACGTAACCTCCGTAAATAACTTAATATCGTTTTTCCAAGCGGTTAAGTTGGCATGGACGCGCGTATTCAAGGTCATGAGTTCGACTCCCATCGACGCTACTCTCTTTTTCGGTCTTTGACGGTCACGTATTTAACCTCGCCTTTCATAAACTCTAATACAATATTCGCGTTCGTTTGTTTCAATGCCTAATTTTATACAATGCAGCCGTTTGTGTCTCATTCCGGCTGTGTTAAAGGGGTGCTCGCAGTTAAATTATTAAGTTACTAAGTATATTTAAATTTTTTACAGCTAAATGAATAAGTTCATAATTAAGTACAACCTTATTTACCCTTTGCTAACGTTTGTTTTTCTCGTATTATTAATTATTAACAGGGAGAAGAAATAATCTTCTGTCGACGTTGCGTTTTCACTTTTATATATGGCTAATATAATGAAACTAATAAAGAATTTTTGTATAAGCAAATATGGACTAACGGTTTAAATATTCTAAGGCTCTTTGCTGTTCCGTACATTAATTATACCTCTAATTAAGTTTATCCTATATTAGGTAATATTAACAATAATTTCTAGAGGAAAAAAAGTTTGTAACAAGAAATAGTTCTTAAAAGCTAAACTATTCATAGCTATTATAATAAGTACTTTTTATTAATATTACGAGAATTCTTCTCATACTAGCCGGGTTAGGTTAGCAACATACGTTGAAGGCCTCGCTACTTACTAAAACTTGAACTCACTACCCTTGGCTATCAAGTACATTAGTTTATTAAGCGGAAATAAACGTTTAGCTTCGAAATGCCACTAATTGCTTATCATAAAAAAGAACCTTGTAATTATTATAGACCTTAATAAAAAGCCTTTTGATAGAAAATTTTTAAAAAAAAATTAATATATGACTTAAGGTTATTATACGTTTATATGTAAAAAAAGCCAACTGACTTAAAAATTAATTTTTTACTTGGCCTTTACTGCTACTCTTAGCTTTTATAGAGACTTCAGAAGCCTAACGTGTACATTTTTGCAGAAGGGCTTAACCTATATTTGTTTTATAAAACAAGATATTAGGTTGTATTATCCTTGAATCTTTAAAGATTCTTTTTTAATTTAAATTATATTATAATATTGAACATTTTAAAGATAAGAGATACTGATAATAATACTGCAAATAAAAGATTGTTTTTATACAGGTAGTTTATTTTCTACCTGTTGTCCTTTTTTAATAGCTTTCTTTCATCTTGCCCAAGCCACTTAAACAAAAACTTTTAGTAAAGGAACTAGTGCTATAAGACTAACATTCTGAGGAATTTCTTCCTAAATTAAATTTTTTCTTAGTTCATAGGATTAGACCAGCTTTTGTTAAGATCCGGCAATAGACTGATATAAATAATTTTAGAACGTATAATACAAAAAACAATTTTCAAATAAGCTCCTTTTCTTTTTAAACATTTTTTGGCCTACTTTACAACAATTCAAGAAAATTAATCAGAATTTATTTTTAATAACCTACAAAGTCAATAATATCAAGTTTTAAGGACTTCAAAATAATAACTATTATGTTTTATTATTAGCATAAATTAGTTTTACGAACAGCAATTTCGGTATGAAAAATATTAAGGAATATTTTTTATAAAAGTAATAATGCACATAGCGAGAAAGGACGTATCTTATTTAAAGAATTATATTTTCTTTGCGCAAGCCTTAGATAGGTAATTTATTTTCAAACCTGCCTTCCTTTCTTAAATATTTAATATTTGTCCGTGTGCTAATTATTTCTTTATATTTAAAGGATTTAATTAGAACTATGTCTTCATCTTTTACTTTAAACGATAAGCTTATAACTAGATTTTAACTATGGCTTCCGTAACTACATTCTCAGCCATTTAGTTACAATGAAGGTCTAATATATAACTTTTTAAATATTAATTTGTAAAAAAAGTTTTTATTAATTTTCACTCTGCACTTTACTTTATTGTTAAGGAGTTAAGCCACTTTTTAAGATAAAGATGGAAGACTAAAAAGAAAAATAAGAAAAACTTATTTGCTATTGTTACTATGTACACAGTGAGATCTAATAGAGGCCTCGTCTATGACAACTAGTTATTTTCTTAAGTAAATCCCTAAATTACCAGTTTGCCTTGCAATTTTTATTAACTCAAACTAAAGCTAACATTTATTTGTAATTTCAAGTAGAAAGAAAACTGGCAATAGGCGCACTTGAATTGCACCCTAAAAATTTCAAACTTTTAGTGTCTCTACTTTTACAAAATTTTTCTGGCTTAATCATACCAAAAAAAACAAAAAAAAACTTCCTGCCGGAAAGGGACGTAAGTTTCATGCTTTCGCCTACCCTACACTGTTGGCGCTTTAAAAATAACATCAGTTCGAAAGCAGATATTCACGATAAAGTAATATTGATTGCGTCATGTCAAAGGATATAAGAATATTCTTCGCAAACCAAAATAACCATCGCAATTTTAAAAGTGACAACAAAAGAATATTAAATAAGAGATTTATTATTGATGATGGGGAGAACGAGCAAAATGAAGGGACCTCGTATTACTTTTCTTATTAAACAATTTTTCATATAAGCCAATTTTATTATAACTTTTGTAATTCTTATTTAATAATAAGATTTACTATTTATTATAATCTTTTTTTTGTTTACTCTATTTTATTAATAGCTTTAATATTTGTAAGCAAGAACAATAACTTATGAAAAGCGATTCTTTTAATTACAATAAATTAATATTTTATAGCTTTACTTTATTCAGACTGAAAGCTTTATTGAAAATTTCTACATTTTAAAAATTAAAAATATTCTTTAATACAAAATTTTTGTACCTCTAATATTAACATAAAATTGTTTAGCTCGGTTTCTGTTTCAGACTTCTTTGGTGAGCCCACGGCCGTCCTCAAGATTTCTAAAGTGCTTATTTTTCACATATCCTTAACTTTTTATGTCGTATATCAATTTTTTAATAATAAAAAGTTTGACAGTAACAATTTTTAACTTTTTATAGCACGTTTACCTTTTTTCCTTTTTAATTTGACTGAAATATTTGCACAAAGAAAAATTTAAATTGTTTATATTTATTTCTTATTAATTATCTTAGTAGAAGTATTATTTATATATTTTTTAAACTATAAAACCAGTTCTGCTTTTTAAGACTTAGTAACGTTTCTTAATTTACTTTTTGTACAAGCTCAATAGAAACGATACATTTAGGTTTAAAAAATTACTTTAATGTCATAATTATAAATTTAATATTACAATATTTTGTGTTTACTAAAAAAGGATATTTAAATATGTACAAGTATTAAATATCATAAATATATTGTGATCTTCTTTTCTACTATTCATAAATCCATTTGATAAGTAATTACAGTTTTATATATTCTTTATTAAGTTAAAGGTGTAACTTTCTTGGAGATTACAGTTTACATTTTCTAAAGAAGTAACCATAAAAAAGTTTTTATAAAATAAACACAAATAATTTTTATATCTCAAATTTTAAGTATTGATACTTGAAAAACTTTCTACTTTTTTTTTAAAAAAAAGATCTTTTTAAATTAATTTTCTTTCTAAAAGTTGTTGCCTCTATCTCGGCTACATTTTAGGTCTCAAATGTTTTGTTTTTGAATTAGGTTATAATACTAAATGAAAACTTTATTACAAAATATGAGTAAATCAAATGATGTTTTAATTTTTTAATTTAGCTAATTTTTTAAAAAAAAATCATTTTTCAGATTATTCTACTATAATTTTTGGTCCGTAAAATTTTAATTTTCCAACTATATATTCTCAGACTAAATTTTACAAGATATTTATTATCAACTAATAAACTTTTTCTATTTTGTTTTAATTTATTTAATTCTTAAATTTGGAAATTAATTTCCTTTTATAATTTTATTTCAAATTAGTTGTATTCAATACTATTTATCATTTTATTTATTAAATATTATTTCACATTATTTTATTGTATACTTATTTTATCTAGTTATGTAAAACTTAATTAACTAGTTTACTTTTTGTTTTTGCACTTTAGAATTTTCTTAAATTTGAAAATAAATTTCTTAGCAAATTGAGCTCGTTGAAATTCTTTACTAATTTTAATTAAAATAAAAAAGGAATAATATAATTTTCTATACTTTTTATGAAACATCGTTAAATATGTAAATACTAGAAATATTAATTGTTATATAAATATTACGATTTACCATAAAATAAAAAAAAAAGTTTTAACAAATAATATAGTAAATGTATACATTGTATATGGCGCTCTACTTTCAAGCGGCTATTAACTACAACTTGAAAGTCAATATATTATATTTTAAAGCGGATTGTTTACTATACTTAACTAATAATTATTTTTTTTATAAACTAAAAAACGTTAATAAGAATAATAAAAATTTCATAATAGTACTATTACTAAAAACTTTGAAGTTAATAGAAATTTTTAAGCGTATAGTACAAATATAATTTCTACTAAAAATTATATTATAATAAAAATAATAAAGAAGAAGAGTGATAAGAAAAGTAAATTTATTAAAAGAATTTTTTTATAGTCAAGTCAAACGGCCGAACCACTCGGGCATTCTGCATCACGCCATTCTCGAGTTAATGATTATAATGAAGCAGACTGTAATGAAGTACAAGAAGATCTTTCGAGTTAATGAATTTTTTTTATAAAAGTTTTACTAAGTATTTTTTATTTAATTATTATAATATATATTACTAATTTTAGTATTCACACGTGTTAAATATTTTTTTGGTACTAAAAAAATATATTTCTCCTATATTTTTTATTTTTTTTGTATATATATTTTTTTGTTATTTACATGTAATAGTTTTTAACTACTTGCGTTATTTATATATATAAATATTTTTACTAAAACTATTTTTACAACTTTTATACTATTATTAGTTTTATTTAATATGTTTTACTTGTACTGAATAAAAAAAAAGGTACCGCTTTCGTATTTCAAAAATAATAAAAAGTATTATTATTAATTGGAATTACTTTATTTCTCATTAAGTATATATATATTATTATTATAAACTATTTAAAAATAATTTTTTTTAACTATTTATATTCATTTTTTTTAGGAAATATATTCTTTGAGCACTATTATATATCGTTCTTATTATGTTTTTCTGTTATAAACTTTTTGAAAAAATAACCTATTATATTATTTTTCTTTATTACTATCTATTACGTTTTTCTGTTATAGACTTTCTAAAAAATAATTTTGTTTAGTTATTATTTTTATATCAATAAAACTTATATTACTTTCTTATATTATATTATTTATTTATCACCAATATTTTTTATGTTCACCTTTTTTTAAATTAATATTTTTTGTTATTATTTATATTTCATCTCTTATTTTTACATTTTTATAATAATAATATTTTTTATAATATAATTATTAATATCTTTTACTGTTGTAAATTTTTTTAAAACTTATTTTTCTTATTGTTTAGTTACTTTTATTACGATTTTCTGTTATAAACTTTTTTTTAAAGTAATATATTTTGTTATATTAATTAAATATTATTATTACGTTTATCCAATTATAAACTTTTATGAAAAATAATTTTTGTTATTTATTTACTATTACTATTTATTATAAACCTTTCTTTAAAATATATTGTATATATATATCGTTATTATTCCTTATATTATTATGATTTTTATATTATTTTTTATTATAAACTTTTTTTTAAATATATTTTGTTTATATGTAATTCGTATTATTTATTATACATTTTCTTTATAATATAATTTATTTTTACATAGTTCGTTATCGTCCATTTATGATTAATATAAAACAGAATAAAAAGTAATAATAATAAAAGTAACAAATAAATCAATAACCGCTGTAGCTAACTTTTAATCAGGTGCACATACCACGTGGTACCTACGCATGTGTCATTATACCGCATGCCTGCCACGTGTTTTATGCTTGTCACACATTTTGTATATCTTCCATTCCTACTCTTTTTCTCCGTCAATAACCAAACTATAACAAAACTTTAATTAAAAAATAAAAAATTATTAATATATGTAACTTTAGAGTAATCCTTTATAAATTTTTCTTTTTATTATTATTAAAAATTTTTATAAGATATTTTATTATTTATTTATTGTTTTTATGTTTTTCTATTTAAAATAATATATATATTGTTATTATTTATATATTATTATAAACTTATACAAATAATTTTTTATCGTTATTCATTGATTTACCTCTTGCTTTCCGTAATAAATTTTTTTATAATGTCTTATGTTATTACTAGTTATATATATTATTATACTTTTTGTTATAAGCTTTTTTAATTTATTATTAATGTGTTCATAAATATTTCTATTAAAACAATATTTTTTGTCGATACTATTCTTTATATACTGCTATTATTATAAGCTTACTTTTTATTGTTATTTATTATGTTTTCTTATATAATTTGGTTTATAAATATATTTTTTTATTATTATATTTTTTAATATTAATTTATCTATAATAAATTTTCATATCATTTTTGTTTTATTAAAATTTTATTAAAAATTCTATTATATTATTATTATTAAATATATTTTATTATAACGTTTTATAAAATATGTTATTATCATCAATATATTATATATTGTATATTTGATTTTCGTTTTTAATATAAAGATTTATTATATATTATTATTTAGTATGTATAAATGTAATTTCACTTTTACTTATAATATTTTATTTATTATTATTTATTATTATTATTTTTAAATACATATTATTACTGTTATTACAAGTTTTTATATATAATAACTGATATTTATTATTGTTTATAAAAAATAATACGTTATAATTTTTTAATTTTTTCTAATATATCAGTTTAGTTATATAAATTTTGAAGTATTTTTTTATATTATATTATTAATAGCAACTGTTTTTATTATTTATTTTACTATATTTTTTAAAAAAATAATATATTAAAAAATTTTTTTATAAAAAGAAAAGAAAATAATTTTTTTAAGTGACGAAAAATTATAATATTTTTAAAGTGAAAATAATATTTTATTTTTTATAATACTTTTAACTTTTTTTTTTTTAAGCTACTTCTATTTTTATAATATTAATTTTCATTATTATGTTTTTGTATATTTTATTATTTTTAAAGTAAATTGTGTCATTCTTTTATAATTTCAATAATTCTATTGTTTTAGCTTTTATAATAAACTTTATAAAAATATTCTTTTATTTAATTTATGGTTACGCTATTTATATATTTTACTGTAATTATTTTTCTTATTATTATTTTCATTCCCTTTTTTTTTAATTCATTATTTTTTATATTAATATAAAAGTAAAAATATATTTTAAACAATATTTGGATTTTGGCCATAACTTACATAACAAACTTTATAATAATATTTTTTATTTTTATTTACTGTGAAGCTAATAAATTTCTTTTTATATTTATTATATTTATTTTTTTAATATTACTAAAACAAAATGTGTAATTTTTTATATTTTTTTATTTGAACTCAACTTTTAATTAATAGATAAAAGAAAAATACCTAAAGGAAAGCCCAATTGTCTTCTCCACATGACTTTTGTGTTCACTGGAGAACTGGAAACCCTCGCCAGAGAAGATGCAGTTGACCTCGTTAAAAAACTTGGAGGGAAGTGAGTGTTTATTTTTCGCTAAAATTTTTGTTGCAATTTTTACGAAGCATTTTTTCAAGGAAAGTTGGGGACATACCAAATTTTATTTTTTTACATTTTTAGTTTATAGTAAAAAAAGTTGAATATCAAAGGGGGCTTAGCGAATAGCACGAATTTTTCACTTGATTAAACAAATAAGAATAAACTGTCAGAAAAAATAATGATCTATGACTGGGCTTGATAAATACTCTACATTTTACTTTTTCGTTTTGCCATTGGTTAGAAACAGGCAGTTTTTGAATTTTTATTTACTTATAGTATATAAAATTCGTCATCGTTATATTTAACTATGCATATAACTTTAATAGTATAAAAGAAAAAGAAGAAAATAACTAAAAAATAGATAATTTTATATAAATACTATAAACAAGAAATATTAAAAGAATAGAAAATTATAACTTTTTTTCATAAAATATAAAGCAAATAAAAAAAATTAAATAATGATTATAAGTTAATAGACAATACAGGAAATACTCGAATTAAAGAGAATAGAAAAAAATAATGACAATTTTTTATAAAAAATAAAGCAAATAATAAAACTTAATAATGATAAGTTAATAAACATGCGAAGAATTATACAAAAAGAAATTAATAAAAACTTAAGAATAATACATAAAATACTAGAAATAAAAAGAATTGTATAAAATAAAAATCTTTTATTTTTTCATAAAAAATAAAGCAAACAAAAATAAATAATAGTAATGATAAGTTGGTAAACATGTGAAGAAGTTATATAAAAAGGAAAAATTAAAAAATATTAATAACACATGTTTGTTTTTACTATAACTACTGTATATATTTACTACTAATGTTTTCATATTTTATTATTATATATAAATATTATTAATCGTGATTCCACTAAAGTGTTATTATTATATATAAAGTTTTTTAAAAACTTTGCGATATACTAATTAAAATATCTTAATGATTATTATATACTAAAGTGATATTTACTAATATTCGCTTAGCTTCTCTATGTTTACTTCAATATATATTTTCTTTAAAGTTTTGCATATGCGACTAGTTTGATATTTATAAAAGCGATAAAGAATATTTTTCTTAATGTTTATTGATATTATTCTTTTTATTTTGTTATTATTATACTATTATTAACAGGGTGACTTTGGCGGTGAGCTCCCGGACGACCTATTTGGTGGTAGGAAAGGAGGCCGGACCCTCCAAAGAAGCCAAAGCAGCTTCATTGGGCACTAAAACACTTACGGAAGACGCGTTTTTGGAATTGATTGCTTCGCTCCCTGCCCAAAAAGATCCTTATGATATTGAATTGGGCACCAAAAGTCCGGGGTCAGTCTTCTTTTTTTTTCGTGTCCAGATAACTTTTTATAGGACTTTTCTGTGCTTCTATGTTATTTCGTTATTTTTGTTTTTTTTTTTGGTTATAAGAATGTAGCTAATAAATTTTTACTCTTTTTTTAATTATAAATTCTTTTAAAGCTCTCCAACTACTAGGAAAAGGAGTATTTCTGATACAGCGAAGGTAATATTATTATACTTTTCTTACAACATTTTTCTTTCGTGGTTATCGGTTACTACAGGAAAAGGAAAGCAAGAAACCAAAAATTACCGAAAAGTGCTGTCATGATTTGTGGGTTGAAAAATACAAGCCAAAAACTATAAAAGTATATAAAGTTATATTTCACTATTTTTATAAACACAAAAATTCGCTATTCATTAAAATTATTGAAACTAAATGGATAGACTTTCCACTTTATAGCATTTTTGTGGTCTTCATAATATTTTATTAGCAAGTAAACTTCTTGAGTTTTTAAGATAATATAAAAAGATGCTTATCACGTGCATTTAAAAAGTTATAATATTAATAGTAATAAATATATACTCCCTATCTGTGTTTTTTTGGTGCTCTCTCCATCCTTCTAATGTTATTGGTTGACTAATAATTGAAGCTCTCGTATTTGTCGTTGTTGGTGGGCTATGTGCCTAGTTAGGGGAGTCTTCTATTTTGTTTTTTATCGAACCTTTTATAATGAAATACCTTTTTGCTATATCTCAATATTTTTTGGGGCTCCCCCTTTTTTATGCATAATTTAGGAGCTAATAGGCAACAACGCCGCCATTACTCGGCTTTTGGATTGGTTAAAGCGCTTTGACTCTTCCGGAAAGGCCTCTAAACCGCCAAGTTCTGAACATTATACTTTATTTACTTTTTGAGAGACAAATGTTATTTAGCTTGTTTACATCCAATGCACATTTTTTATATACACTTTATAAAGTCTGATTGGCCAATTTTATTATTTAAAATAAACATGAAGGCAAATCCGGCAAAACGCTCGATCCGCAAACCCGCGCTGTATTAATATCCGGCCCCCCAGGCATTGGGAAGTCTTCTGCAGCTTGCCTGCTTGCCAAAGAGGCGGACTACGCCGTTAAGGAGTTTAACGCTAGCGATACGCGCTCAAAAAGCTCGTAACTTCTTTTTATAGTTTTATAGGCAATTGATTGGATAATTTTTTTGGTTCAAATTTTTTAAAAGCCATAAAATTTCCCATAGAATTTTCTTGCTAATTATTTAATAATACAACAATTTAGAAGTTTCGTTATTTTTAAAGCATTTTCTAAAGAGGCTACTGATTGGTATCCTTTGAAGTTCTGACATGAGTAAAATTTATGATTTTTGACACATAAGACCTGATCAATAATGTTCCTCCGTTAGACCCAACGACTCTGCTTACAAATCACTAATTTCTACAACTACTTCCACTAATAATTTAGTTTTATAGTAAAATTTTAATGTCGGAATTCCCCAATTAATGCTTTTCTTTATGTTATATTTTAACCTCCTTTTTAATGATTTATTTAAACCCATCAGACTGCACGACACGGTGAAAGCGTTGACTCAGACCTACGTGGTCAGTTTTTCTGGCGGGAATTATAAAAAACACGTGGTTATTATGGACGAAGTCGACGGGATGTCCTCAGGGGACCGCGGTGGTATCGCAGGTCTCACGGTTTATAGTGAATATTATTATATTATTACCCGTAACTTTCTTGTAAATTTATATTTATTTGTTCATTTTTATATATAAATTGTAGAAAGCAACAGCCAATAAAGCTTTTACACATTTTTTAAGAGTTTTTTTCTTTGAGAATGAGTAGAATTGCGAATGATTGATAAGCATTCAACACTTTTTTTTTCATTTTATTGGTTTAACTTAATAAGCTGCATATATTCTATTAGTTTAAACTTTTTCTTAAAAAAACTTTTGCTGTATAAATTTATTCCGTTTATTTATTATGTACGAAAAAGTTCCTAAACAAAACTTTTCTTTTCCTTTATTAACACATACTTTTTATGTTTTATATTTTGTTTATTTTTATTGTTATTATTATTACATATTTATTAACATAATTTATCCTTTTATATTTTTTTATTTACTAAATTTTTCTATTTTTATAAGTATCTATTAACTATTATATACTTAGTTTATACTAAAATTAAATTTTTAATTATTTTTATATAGATATATTTCATTTTTATTATTTTCCATGTTTTGTACAACTTCTTATTATATTGCGCCAACCAGAGTTGATCCAACTAGTCAAGCACACGAAAGTCCCGATAATTTGCATCGCCAACGATCACAACGATCCGAAGATTCGATCGCTTCTGAATCATTGCCACGACGTGAAGTTTGTCCGTCCATCCGCTCTCGCCATTAAGGTCTTTACGAATTATTATTATTATTATTACACATTTATTAAATTTTCTGATAATAGTTTATTATTTATTATAATTTTTTCTATGTTATTTAGTATTATTACCACCATATTTATTATTGTTTCAATAATATTTTATTTTTCCTTCTTGATATTTATTTTTATTATATATTATTATTTATTATATTACTTATAGTCATTATTTTCTATAAATATTATTTTATGATTTACTACATTATTTTTATCTATTATTATTATTTCTCTATTACTTATTTATTAATTTATTTATTTATTTATTATTCTTATTACTTCAATATTATACTAATTTATTTATTTTTATTTATAGTATATCAATGTTATTTATTACTAGTATTATTAGAGATAATTTATAATAAATACTCTTTTCATTTTATTAATTTACACTTCAATTTTGAATTTTTATCAATATTTTATTATCGTTTATCATATAATAAATTATTTGAAAATGGTATGTTTATCTTTAAGTAGACTTTTTATTATACTAATTATAAATTATTTTTTATATTATTAATTTATATTCATTATTATTATAATAATTATTTTTAAGTAAATATCGTTTATCTTTTGGGTAAAATTTTTTTTTACTTATAATTTATATTTATTTTTATTATTCGTTAATTTATAGGCAACTAATATTTTTTTATTATAAATTTTGATAGAAGTAAATTTTTGTATTTTTTTTTTGAGTGTAATAATTTATTATTATTTTAAGTATAAGTTATTATTTATTATTTTTTTTTATATTAATATTTTTATTTATTTTTGGAATGATAATATTATCTTATATATTAATTATATAGTAAATTATATGTATTTTTAATGATAACGAGATCATCAAAATTATTATTTTACTTTTTAAAAGTTATTAATTAATTATTATTACAAACTTTATTTGAATAATTTCTGTTATAAATTTTTTTTATTTTATAACTTTTTTTTAAATTTTTTAAATAATTTTCTTATAAATATTTGAATTATTTATTATAATTTTTATTATTTCTTGTTTTATTTTGTTTGTTATAATTATTTTTATAATTCTACTATTATTGTTATTCATCACTTCTATTTATTTATTATTTTTTACTAGTTATCCTTATTTTATATTACATATTATTATATATTATTTTTATTATATTATAGTTTTTATATATATACTTAAACTTCATTATTATTCAAAACTGATGAAGGGAAGACTAATGGGGATCGCCCAAAAGGAAGGCCTGAAGCTTGATTCGCAGACTTTGGAGCAAATGATTGTTTCCAAGCACAGCGATATTCGTCAGGTCAGCCAATCAAAATTTGCTTTATTAGTGTTTTTTCTTTAAATTTATATTATCAGTAGTAAAAATACTTTTCATTATTTTTTTTGTATTTTCTTAAGACTTTTCTTTTATTTATAATAATAATATTATTATTATTTATAGTAAAAACACCTTCATTATTTCTTTTTTTTAAATTGTAAGCAGGAAAAATAATAAGAACTTTCTATAAATATTATATACATTTACAGCTTTTAAATCAGCTTTCCATACTCTCTCGTAACTCGAAAACTTTTAGCTACGACGGTGTTAAGAAGGACCTTCTGGAGTCACTGAAAGATGTTTCCATCAATCCTTTTGAAGCTATTCAGAAGGTTTTCTAGTGGATCATTAATTATTACGGTAATAATATTAGTAATAATAATATTAAGATCTACAGTTTTGGAGAAAATAAGAAAATGAGCGTCAATGATAAACTCAAGTTCTACTTTTCTAATGAGCTGGTCCCTCTTTTGAGCCAAGAAAACTTTTTGCACTTCAAGCCTTTTTTGGAGGGGAATTTGTCGCCCAGTGCTCAACAACTGCGTACTCTCCAATTGGTCAGGTGGAGTCATAAGAATTATGACTGAATTATGCAATTATGTATTATAATAAAGTGAAGCCGCCAATAGTTTTAGCGAAGGCGACCTTGTCGACACCCTGATCAACCAATTGGGTTTTTTTCTTCCATTAAATTATTACTTTTCGAGATTGGATTACTCTTCTTTATTATTAGGCTCGTGGAATTTGATGCCGGTTAGTGGAATATTAACACTGGCAAGGCACTACTCTACTTTAATTATAATAATAATATTATTATTACTATTATTATTATTAAAGGCCAGCCACGTTGATGAGAGGCGGCCTTTCTGGGGGAGGTTGGGGTACCTTTTATTTAAATATAGTTAATCTATATTTGAAGTTTTTTTATAATCTAAATTTAATAATAATTATAAATTTTTCTCCGTATCTACTTAAGTCCCCTTTTTAATCAGTGTATTTTTATAATATTAGTAATAAATAAAGTGAAAGTAGCGATGATAATAAGAATCTGTAAATTGTTTTAAAAAAAGTAATCACATTTTCTTTTGTTCTATTGGTTGATTTTTAATCATTATTTTCATTATATAAAGTTTCTATGTTCTTTAAATTAACGTTATCTTTTTTATTATTACATAAATATATTACCTGAAAACTTTTATTATTTTCTTATATATTTAAATATAATGAAATAACATTTATATACAAAATAATAGTATACTGTTTTTTTTATATACAGAATATGTAAGTATTGCTTTTTTGACTACCATTCATTTTATTTATTGCACGTAGGCTTGAGCTTTCCTGGTTGGCTGTCAAATTACAGTAAGAAAAAGAGAAGCGAGCAGCTATTGCTTGACTTGCACCGACACTTGGGCGTCCACTGCATGGTCGGCAAAACCCAGCTCAACCAAAATTACTTGCCGCTTTTAAAAATAAGAATCACTCATTCGTTGATTATAAAGTTTATTATTATTAATATTATTAATATTATTTTAATTATTATTATTATTATTATTTTATTATTAATATAAAATAATGAATGAACTTCTTTTATGTCTAGTATACGTTTATTTTTTTATTAAAAAAGTTGTTTACGGCAGTTATTAAATAGTAAAATTTCTTGGTTTTTCTTAAAGTAAAACTTCACTAAATATTAATATTATGCGGTTGTTGTAGTATCCTTCTTTTTTTATTAGTATAATAATTCTGTTGAGTACTGAAAGTGAAATACTATTTATTTTTTAAAAAAAACTTGGCTGCCAAGAAAAAGGGAGTTTTACACATAAGGAAATATATCGGACAACCCAATCTTTGTTTATATGGCATCTTTTAACGTAAAAAAGGGATTTTTTGTTATAATTTACTTTTCTTGATGAATATTGAATTTAAGTGAAGGCTATAAAGCCCATCAAAGAGTATGCTTCAAAAAATTTTGTGGGAGGAAAACTATTTATTCCCTACATGATTGGTCCTTTTTTCATTATCAAAAAGTATATCCTTCAAAGTGTAGTGGTTACTATATTTATTTTTATATTGTAAAAAGGTATTCTTTTTTTGATGTTTTTTTTTGTAATAACTGTTGAAGTTTATGTGAAAGGCTGGAAAGTAATAAATTCATATTATAGAGTGTCAAAAATATAAATTTTTATTCTCACAATACGTTATATATAAATAATTATGGTTTATCGTTAATACTGAACATATAAACTTTTATTTTACTATTTTTATAAAAAAGATTTGAAGGTAATGAATATGTTTTATAAACACTAAAAAAAAGTACTCAATATTTACAGTTATAAGTTTACTATTTATAATGCTCCTTATATCAATATATATAAAAAGCTATGAATAGTGGTGAATGTTTTTTGGTGAACTTTAAAGTAATAAATATTTTTTCTAAAATAAAGCGTAGTCATACTAACTTTTTTTCATTCTAATTATAAAAATATATAAAAAGATATGAATAGCAATGAATATTTCTATAAACACTTTAAAGGAATAAATACTAATTTTTACGATAAATTATATATAAATACTAGTAGTTTATTAAAACTAAACGTATAAACTTTTCAATAATAATAATAAAAGTTTATAAGAACAGTAAATATTTATATTATTTTCTAAAAGTTTACATCAATATTTGTTTCCAAGAATATTATTGTATTTATATTTATATTTTTAAGAGTATTATTTATTACTATTAAAATTGAGTAATTCTTAAAAAAAGTTAGAAAATCTAATAAAAATTTATTTTACTGATCGTGTTTCGTATCTTTTATTTAAATATTATTTTATATATTATAAAACTTTATTTTTTATCCAGTTTTCTTATGTTTTATATTTATATTCTCATTCTATAATAATTTTTAAACAAACAAAATAT
The DNA here is from genome assembly GCF_036711695.1 of Zophobas morio. Classification (NCBI taxonomy): domain Eukaryota; kingdom Metazoa; phylum Arthropoda; class Insecta; order Coleoptera; family Tenebrionidae; genus Zophobas; species Zophobas morio. The sequence goes on along the minus strand of NW_026972168.1, from coordinate 90,864 downwards.
TAATAATATATAATTAATATTAAACAATTTTTTCTCAGTAATTTTTTTAAATGAATTTTTTTCCAAATCCTTATAAAAGTATAAATATACCCATTTTTTTTGTGGATTTAATATAAAGACGATTGGCTCTGGTACAGAATGGTTTCATTATTACTTTCTTCTGATTGGTTTCTAAAACGAATTAGAAAAGTTAATTTATGAATGTTTTCTACGTAATGATATTTAAACTTTTCCTTTATAACTGTTTACTTTTATAATAATTGTATTACTAATTAATGATAACAACCATAATAATATAAATAATATTCAGTAAAGTCGATGGAATAACAGGAACTATTCAGTTTATGGATCGATATACTCTTACACGTGACGACTGGTAAAAACTTTTAAACTACTAAGCACTTTATTGGCTAATTTTTTTAAAGGGACTCTATTATTGAACTTGCTGAATATAAAGGCCAACCAACGGTACTCTCCCAAATAGACACGAGGACAAAGTCGACGTTTACGCGCCTTTACAACAAAAGCCAGCACGTGTTGCCGTTTTCACTAAAAGCCAAACCCTCCCGCCAACGCTCAGGCTCCCGTACTTTTATTTTTATTTTTTTTTAATAAAACTTTTTATTCAACTATTGATATTTAAAACCTTTTTTAAAAAACTTTTACTAAAGCTTTTTTTTCTGTTGTCTATAATATATTTGTCAAAACTTTCACTTATAATCTTTTTTTTAATTAATAATGGAATTATATATGCGCTTTCTATTTATTTATCTTAAACTCATTGTTATTTTAAGTATTATTGTATTTTTTTATTATTTTTATTATTTACAGTTCTTTTAAATAATCTTTTTTTATTATTATTATAAATATTTTCAATATTTACTTATTTATATATATATAATTGCTGTACTTTTTTATATTACAAACTAGAAAAGGACTTTGTTTCTTCAATATGTAAAACTATTTTTTATTATTATGTATTATTAATTATTCTTATTTATAGCGCCTTCAGTTTTCAAAGATTATGAGAATGAGCGTTTTTCAGAGCCGGAAGTAAGTGAAACTTCTGGAGAAGAAGAATTTCTTAAAGGTTTAATAAATTATTATTATTGTCATTATACGTTTTTCTTTTTCTTGTTAAAGTTTAAATATAAATTAAAATAATAATATTCTCTTAATAACTTTATTTAGTTTAAAATATTCAAATATATTGATAAAATATGCAAAAGCGAACACATTTAACAAATTTCTTTAAAAAGTAAATAAATAAAAGTTAAACTTTATATATAAAAATTAATTTATAGGAAAAGTTTTAAATAAATTAAGCATAACAAGTAAAATTCATACTTTCCACTTATTTCCTTTATAACACTTTTTCAGTTTTACGCTTTCTACGAGTTTTATATAGATTTTTGTTATTAATATTTTAAAAGTTTTATTTATAAGTAAATAAGTTTTACTTTTTACATATATCGTTTAGTATTTTATATAAAATTATAAATATCCTGTTATATAACTTTTTTATGTTCTATTTGCTAATATTACTACCTGGTTTACTTATTTTTATAACTCTTCTTTATTAGTTTGATAATACTTATAAAAGTTTTAAATATTATTCTTTTCTCTATAACTTTATATTCAGTGTTGTAAAATTTAAAAAGTTTTACTTATTTTTATTCTTAATAAAGTGTATATAAAGGTTTATATTGCATTTTTTTTATTCGTAATTTATATAACAAGTTTAATACTATTGTAAAAGTTTCATAGGCACCATCTTTATAAGTTATATTTAGTTTAATAATATTAAAAATATTTTTCTATAGTCATATAAATTTTATTCGTTGTGATTTTTCTAAATATATTTTGACAAAAAAATATAGAAAAATAAAAAAATATTTAATATAATTCATAATTAAACTTTTATTAATATTATTAATAACATTAAAGTTATGTTCTAATAAACTTGTGCTGTTTATTTTTATAAATTTTATTATTTTATTTATAAATATTTTTTATTTTATATTAATGAACTAAGTATCTATACTTTTTCTTTGTTATAGTATACTTTACTTAAATTATTTTTTTTCTTATTTTGTTATAAATAAGTTTTTATATTATTCAAAAGATTTTATTTCTCTGGAAATAAATAAAAATTTATACCTTCTTTTGTTTAGATCGTAATATAAAAGCTAAAAGTTCTTCAAAAAAAACAAATAAACGGAAAACTGCTTGTACTGATGTTAAAAAAGTATACTTTTTTTGATTATTCTACCGATTAATTGTTATTCATTATTATTACTTTTACTAAATTTCTCCTACGCCCAACTTTATTATTTTTTACTTTTAATGTATATTGACATAAAATGCTGGTGATGTTTTTATTATTTCCTTACAGTGTTGTTGGACAACTGCAGCAATACCAGTGATTATTACCATAATTATTATACTTATAATTATATTATTGTTATTATTACTATTATTATTGTACATTAATTTTTATTTTAAGAAGTTTTATACTATTTTTATTAATAATTAATGTTGTTAGTATGTATTTCCTTGTTCTTCAAAAATTTTTATTGTTATCATATGTATTATATATAAAATTTTATACTATTTTTATTAATAATTATTATTAGTATTTATATTCTTCTAATAAAATTTATAACATTTTTTACTGAAAGTTATTATTTTTATAACCATTTTACTTGTGTAAAGCAGTTTATGATAACCGTTTTTGTGTTATTAAATATTTCATTATAAAGTTTGTTAGTTATTAATAACGAACTGATCAACAATATAAAGTTTAAAATTGTATTTGACTATAAAATGGGATCATTTAAGTTTTAGTCGGAAAAAAAATATTTTTCTAGAAAATCATTTAACTTATTTGACGCTAATGAACAACAAACTTTTATTTTGACTTAGATTTGAGGCATTTTAAATTTTATTTGGAACTAATTAAGTTATTGATTAGTAGGCATTCTTAAAGAATTCCTGATTATCGCTGTTAACTCTGATTGGACTTAATTTAATTGGCTCAAATAACTGTTACATAGAATATAATATATTTTATACATTCGCTATGATTTTTGTTAAGAAGTTAATTTCCTGCTTATTAAATTCTGGTTGGTCAAGAATTTCCTTATAAAGTTACTTATATTACGTTTATTTTTGAAATAAAATAGTTTAAAGTATTCTTAATAGGAGTGGAGTTTTTATTTATAAACTGCGGCCAGTATAAGTCGATCACACGCAATGCATAAATAGTGTATCAACCCAACAAAATTGTGTTTGTATTCAATAAAAATTTCTTACGCTTTAGCGAAATTATCAAAAAAAAAATTTCCACTTTAAATTTTTTAATGTTGAAGACCGAAAAAATATTAGTTTCAAGTAAATGTTTCCTTATAAAATTTAGCGATATACAATAAAAAAATATAAATAATTTTTCAAGCAAAAAAATAACAACAAATGGCATGGATTTTAAAGGCTGTCATATTGTGCTGAAGAGCGCACATTTTTTATAATTACTGGATTGTTTCCTTTATATAGTATGACGCTGAGAAAATAGTTTATAAACTAAAAATTTACCTTGCCATATTCAATGAGTTATTAAATTTTATTCTTTCAGTTAATTATTCTGTTCAGTTATTTATAACTAAAATGACTTGAGTTCGTTGTCTTGCGCACGTTCTACTATTATGTTTGTCCACCAAAGCAAAATTGTAGATTCTTAAAAAAATCATTTGGTTAATGTATACTTATTTTTAAGCTCTTTCTGGCTCTTGTCAAGCTTTCACCATATGCCAGCTGTGGTTGCTCCATAAGTTCCAAACTCCAAGAACTTTTTTTAAAGTAAAATATTACAAAGAACTTTGTTAATTAAAGCTTAATGGCACTATAATAATTTAGTTTCATAGTCCTTCAAGGGCAGCACGCACGCTATCCTTAACCTATTTATTGATAAGTGTAGTGCCCTCATACGAGCAGCCTCAGTTAAATAACATAATAAACTTTTGTTGTTTTAATTTTATTTATTTATTAAAAAAATTGATGCTACTTTCAAATTTTTAAAATTTTAATATTGATATTTAAATACGTTTTATTTGCTATACTTGTTAATTTGCGAATTGCATACATAATTGTTCTCATATTTTGATATATGTGACCGTGCAAACGCGCCTTCATGATTTCAGTTTAATGTATACTTATAAATTAACTTATCATACTTATTGTAAGATAGATAACTTCCCTTATTTTTAATTTAATTTTTTTTCTACTTAATTTTAATTTTTTTATTTAGGATCTTGATGTGGAGCAGTCTACTAAAAAATCTAAAAGTAAAAGAGCGAGGACTCACTGAGCAGACTTTTTTTAAGAATTAAATTCAATACATTAGATTCAGTGTCCCCGAAAACTTTGTTTCCTTTATAATGGTTTATAAAAATAGTAAAAAGTAAACTTTCTAACCTTCTGTGCATTACTATCGGTTTATATGACTTTGCAAATTGCTTATTATTTTCTTTAAAATTGCAAGGTAATAATGAAGATTATTTTGAAAAGCTTATTCCTGCCCCTCATTTTTCATATTCCACACTCACAGCTTGAGCGAGTAATTGCAATGAGATCCAAATAGAATACTAGTATAAACTGTGCAATGAATAATTAATGATTAAGCGCGTTAGAAATATTTAAAAATAAGTAAAACGTGGTAAGCAGTGGCAACACCATATTAAAAGAACTGCCTTTCAGGAAAAGAGTAAAATAAGGCGAGCATATTTAAAGATTCTATCAGTATTGTTCCAGAATCGAAAGATATAGTTTTATAACAATAAAAAAGTTTACACTAATATGGCTGTTAGTTACACATAAAATTGACAACTATCTACTAAAGAACTCAAATAATTATAAAGAAAATGAATAGAACAATTCTCAATTATACCCATTATGTAAGAAAAACGAGTTATCTAAAAATAACTAGATATTTAAAGTAGTAAAACTTAATTCCGGCATAGCAATAAACGTAATGATTTATTTAGTTTATGGTCTCTATTATAAACTTTGGTTAGTGCGATTTTTCGTTTTGCTAAAAGGAACGTAAAGTACAAAGCAGTCTGAACTATGAGTTATGCGTTATATTATATGTAAAACTTTTTTTTAACTTTATTTTATGTTATACTAAGTGTTACTACTTTTAGATAGTGACATAATTACATGCATGTCAGCGTAAAAGGAAAGTTGTATTATGATAACTTACTCAAATAAAACTTTCTAAAGATGTAAATTAGGAGTAATCAATATGTCCCTTGTTTTCTTATATTTTATTTTTTTACTATTCTTTAAACAAGGACACCTGGCTTATAATATTTTTTAATTACGTATGACTTACAACGTCAAAAAAAAAAATTAGGTAGGATTAGTAAAGAAGGACTATTTCTGAAAAAACTATTGCTCCTAAATAAATCATGTTTTTGCATTATTAAAGTTATTATATTTAAAGAATTAATTCGGGTGATTTCCTTTTAATATATCTGAACTACTGAAGGTACCCAAAAGGACTTTAAGCTTTAAACCTCTCCCGCTCGTTCAACCTGAATTACGCTAAGCGCTATAGTTTAATTCTTAGAGCTACGCGTGTAGTGAAGATAGCGTTAAGAGTTGTGAATTTTGAAAGCAAGTTTAAGAAATTGCGATCTTTTTTTTTTTAGCTTCCGATGTAGAAATAAAATACATGACTTGAAAAAAAAAATTAAAGACGCATTGAGCTAACAGTAAGTGTTCAAAAAAAATGCAAAATCAACGCAAGTAAAATAATTACCTCAACAAATATGCCTGAAATTAGTAAATAAAAAAGAAAAAAAATTTATTCTTTTAATAAGTTTTACAAAAATTTTAATTATCCCCAAATTGGAATGCAAAAGATTTATGGGAATTGAGAGTTAACAACTCCCAGAAACTTGTAGAGCACTGCTGTAGACTACTAATCACCTGTGAATTTGTAGGAAATTTTTCTTTCAGAGCCTTTGAAAAACGCTCAAAAAGTGTATCAGCAGTCTCTTTACTTCCACAGCCAGTAATCTTAAATATAGATGAAATTAATAGATCAAAAGATTATATAAATATATACCTGTCCTTTTTTATTCTTAAGAAACTTTAAAACTTTTGTAAGAATAGAAAAACTGACGTAATTCTGAGTGACAGCCACGCTTTCCTCCTTAAAATAAAAAAAATTAAGTACAAAAATTAAATTTATGAAGAAATCATAGTACAAGGTTAAGAACAACATGCCACCAGCCAGACGGAATGTAAATCAGTTCTCCCGCACTAACCACGCACTCCAGCGGCTTCCTTTCAAGATTTTTGCAACTTTTATAGAAATGAAAAAACCTTTTTTTGTAATTAATTAAATAAATTAAAAAAATCTAAACGTGCAAGTACCACTCAAGAACAGACTCCGGAGTGGCCACAGAATCTAAATCTTCGCTAGGAATAACCCCAGGGGGGACTGTGCCGGGTGGAAAGAGAATCCACTTCTTCTTACCTCTCGAGATTAAATTTATTATAAAATTAAAAATTCAAGCTTTTCAAATATAATAATTAAATTTACATTCCATGTTGCCGTAAAAACTTTATTAATAAATAAATTAATTACTAAACGAATTCACTTCTTTAAGTTATAATAAATTCCTCTAAAAAAATCCGCTGCACAAAATAAACGAAAAAACTATAATACCTCGTTTTTTAGTAACTTAAATAAATAAATTAAACTGTATAACGAATAATATATTGAAAAAAAAATTTTTTCTTATCCTGACTAGTGTTGATATTTAAACATAAAATAAATATAAAATTTATGTATCAGAAATCGCCTCTTCAAGCCTTTCGTAATTTAATATATAAACATATAATAAATTATTTAATTATTATAATTTTGTTATAAAAAGTAAAAAAAAACCACTTCTCAAACCTTTTGTAAGTAATAAAGTAATGATATTAATAAAAATATAAACCAATCGTACTTAATTGACATAATTTTTTAAAATTTTTAACAAAAAAAATTAAAAATTCAGAAAAAATCTATATCAAACTTATCATAACTTTTTTTTTAATTAGATATAAAACTATAAAAAAAAAAGTTGATATAATCTTTAACCTAAATAAACAATAAAGTAATCACCTCTTTACAGTCTCGAAAATAAATAAATATAAATTTATATTTAAAGTTGATAAAAGAAACCGAATCACTGCGTTCCAAGCAGAAGTAGCAATTGGATCAATATGGAAAGTCGAGCCGGAGTAGCGGCCTCCAATGACAAGCCATCTAGAAGTGATTATTTACGATGAAAAATAAATTTTCGGTACAAGTAAAAATAAAAAAATTGATTTATTATTCACTGGCTTCTTGATTTTATTTAAAAAATTTCATTTAATTTATATAAAAAGCTCCTTTAATAATAAAGTCACTATTAAAAAACTTTACTTTCATATTAATTAAATAACTCTTCTAGCTTATTTTTTACTCTATAAAATTTTTAGTTTCCTAATAATTAAATTTTTCAAGTCCGACTAAATTATATAAGATATTAATGTATTGTACTAAATATACGTTAGGATTTTCTCTATATTTTCAAGTTTATACAGAAGTACTAGTTAATCAACATTCAAAAATAATTAATTTATTTATAATATATATTCAATTAATTTTTTAAGTTTATAAAAAATTATAAAAATCAGAAAACTTTTTTTTAAAATTAAAATATACTTAAAGTAATTTTTAAGCGAAAGAGTATAATATTTTCCCTTTAAAATAAAAATAAGTTTGAATTTTCATAACTTTACTTAATTTATTATACACAAAGCGCTTCTTAAAGGCTTCAAGTTTTAATTATAAGATTGTAAAACTTTCACGTAAAAATTTCAACATTAATTTGGTTTATATGAAATGTCTTTTAAGTAAATCAAGTAATAAAACTGCAAATCACAAAGATATAAACCCAAAGAATCAATTTTTTATTAGACAAATTTAAATTAAAATTACACCTACCTATAGTCGGGTCTATTTTTACCAAGAACGGAAAAGAGATCTTCAGAAAAATAATCGGGAACAACGTAATCAGCAACCAACTCGGTAACTTTCTCACCAAACCTATAAGTTTACAAATGAAATTAAAAAATCCTTCTGAATATACTGTGAGTACAGACCTTTTATCAAATATATATAAAGAATTATCTCCAATAGTTTCAGAAATCTTAAAAAAATCAGCTAAAGAAAGTGAGACTGAACCTAAAAAGTTTATAAATTTATTGCGCAGAAAAATTATTTATAAAATTAAAATTGGTTAAAAAGTTATTTGACTGCGCAAACCCAAAGTATTTATATTTACAAAAAAAATTATTTTATAAATTTATATCCTTCTAAAGTAGATGAGGCCAAGCCTTAACCCCAAATAATAATAAAAAAGTTTTATTTTCTGATTCAAAGTTTTATTTAAAAAAAAATAATAAGAATGCAATCTAACTGAAACCAAACTTACAACTCTAGCATGCAATTTTTTTTAATAAAAAAAATTTATTTAAAAATTTCTTTTCTAAACTTAAAAAGCAAAAGCCTTCAATGCAGGATGATTACTAATTAAAGTTAACCAGCTCAGCTTTGTATAACCAAAGCATTATCACTAAACATATAATCTATAGTAAAAATTATATAAAAAAATCTCAAACTTTTATAAATTAACTCTCTTTATAATAATAAAAGTTGTTTCGTTAAAATCACAAAAAATTTAAAAAATTAATTAAAAATGAATTCCAAAGTATCGGTATGAATTAAATGTACAAGTTGTGCTCTAAAAATTAAGTTAACTTCTAAAATATGACTTTATAAATTTTTTAAAGTTATTATTTCAAAATAAGAAAGGAAATTTAAAAATTTAAAACACTTATACAAATACTAACAAATGTTCTTCTAATTAATTAAAAGTAGCAAAATATTTATGAACTTAAAAAGAATTTTAATTAACCTAAAAATTTTATAAAAATGATAATATATATTTTCTATTAAAATTTAATAAAACGTTTCGCAAATGGAAAAGTGAAAAGTGGGACCCGCAGTAAAAAGGCGATTTCCGCAGAGAGTCATTAAGTACTCTTTTGTCCATGTGCGGTAGGCAGACCACGTGGTAACCACGTCAGTAAGAACGACTGGCAAACCTTTACTTTCATAATGTTCCAAAAACTTCAAGCACAATAATTTAAAAAACTGTTAACTTATAAGGTTTTTTACCATAAAATTATCTTTTTTGTATTATACAGTATTCGGAACACTTTTTTTTTGGGGAATATTTTCAACTGAAACAAAGGAAACGCAATTTTTTTAAAAAATTAAAAAATACAATTATCACACTCATAAGCAATACTATTCTTTTTCTACTGGAATAAAACTCATTATAAATTTTGTACATATTTAACCTGCTCTTTAGTAATATTACTTCTAAAATCTACGTTAGAAATTTGCAACCAGCTGGGCAAAGGTTGCATACGTAGACAATACCAAGAATAAAATAAAACATCTGAATAAAAATCCTGAAGTAATAAAATAGTTGTCAACAACTTAAAATAGTTTAATTTAAAAAATTATTACTTTAAGTAGAAAACCAGAATTTAAGCTGTTACGGTGAAAATTTGGAAATTTTGAATAAAGGAAAGTCTCACGCCAAGTTTGACATATTACAAACGGCCGAAGACTTTCGTGCTCTAAACTAAATAAATCTCGCCAGATTTCCTCGTGCCGAGTAAAGGCGTATAAAACTTTACTCACACTTTGCAATTGAACTACTTAAAAAGGTTAAAAATTATTAGATAAAAGTTTTAGTTAATAAAACACTATCAAAAGACGCAAGTAGGAAGGTAATAAGCTGACCTAACTTCTTAGGATTGAGTAGTTTTAAAATAAATATTATCCGTTCATCACTAAGGAAAATATATATACATAACTAATCAATATTGCTCGCTCTACTAGTATAAACAGGCATAAAATTTAATTGTTAAATGATACAAAAAAGTACCTGAAGATATTAAGGAGCCCTAATCCCCTTTCTCTTCCTTTGTTAGAAGCTATATAATTTTTGAATAATATGTGTTTAAATAGATTTAATTAAAAAACCGTACATCCTTTTAATAGTGCAGCACCAAGAGGTTCCAATCCTAGAGGATGAACAACTTTACCATTTTCACTGGATAAGCTCATCTCGGTCGTTAACACGAAAGTTTGAAAACGTTGAGAATATAGGGAGGGGGTTATTTAAATTGAAAAATTGATTGTCAGCGGAACTAATACGTTAGCTTTTCAGCCATTTAACCATATACTAGAAGTTAAAAAGTTTTATTTATATTTATCGGTTTTCAAATTTAATATATGACGCGTATACTTATACCTTTAACAAAAATGGGTACACGTGAAGTTGAGTTCCTCCCCAACCGCTTGCCTGATGAACTGGGGCCTTATTTGCGAGCGACGACGCCTAATTTGAGTGGTCACGGTGCCACAACGTCTGCTTAATAGACTACACCGGCGCATTTGGATAAAGCTGACAGCGCACCACAACCATTCATGGTAAACAAAGTTAAGTTAACAGTGATTCGTGACACTTCCGATTAGTTTATTAGGAAATACAAAAACCACGCACGTGTTTACAAGCACCTACTATGCCAGACGACTACTTCATGGAGAAACTGACGCTGACAAAGCGAGACTTTTTAATGTTCACCTCGCAACTCAGTGTATGCCGCCTGCTTTATTAAGTAATAGATGAAGTGCTTTGTGTATGAAATTCCGCCGATGCCGAAGAGCATTAGAAATAATGATTATAAAGCTTTACCCAAGCGGGAAGACCTATGACTTTAAGGCTATCACAACATTGGGGGCAGAATGACTATGCTGCCTCATCAACCCTACGGTGACTCTCGGCATCTTCCAATTGCGCTAAAGAGAGCAACTGTTGTGATGTTCCCGAAGACACCACGACCAGCATCTATGCCAAGCAAATACAGGCCTATTAGCCTCTTGTCAACCCTTAGCAAGGTAGCTGAGGTAGCCATACTGCACCGCTTGAAAGCACTTGTTGATGCAAGCCACGCCCTGCTAGAGCCCCAATTTGGATTTCGACAAGGACATTTCACGACTCAACAACTCCTTCACTTGACAGAGTGGACGGCCCGTGCCTTCAATTTAAGGAAGACAACGGGCGCCGTCTTTCTTATTGTTGAAGAAGCTTATAACCAAGTTTGGCACAGAGGCTTGCCTCACAAATTGTCACCATAGCCCTTCCTACTAATTTTTTTAAACGTGATCAAATCTTGCCTTAAAGACCGCGTCAAGCGCGCTGTCCCATAAATCCACTAACAACCTGAGTTTTACAAGGATCTCTTTTATCACCCCTACTCTTTGCACTTTGTGTACGAGACGGGGCACAGACTGACCACCCCCACGGTTTGCCTTATGTGCGGATGATCAAACAAGCTGCAACGCCTTATGACGGGCGCGCCGTGGTTTGTTCGCAACGATGCCTTACCTCCAGATTGAGCGTTGGGGTAACGTTTTTCGACACAATGCTACCGCCACTCACGATCAACTCAATCAGCTCACCAATCGATTACGGACAGATGAGGTCAACTACGAAATCTGGGCCGGCGCAATCGCCGTTGCGCAATGGACTCTAAATATATAACACTGGTTAAAGGAAGAATTATTTTTAATAAATATATATGAGATTGCGTTAACACAAGCTAAAGCTAATGTATCAGGACTTTGTTTGTAAGGAAGTTGTACACGGTAACCACCAGACCAGAAAAATGCGAGTTGGTTTTGATGGGAACGGAACACCCGACCTTGAGATTGCGCGACAATGCTCTAACTACTGAGACACGGCGACAACTCGCTGATAAATTACGCATACAACTTTTGTTATAAGGTGTACGCTATCACCCTGTTGAGATCTCGTAAAATTCTTTTCCTTTTACGACTCGATCGAGCTCCAGGAAACATCATTAATAATAATAATAATAAGCTTAGAGCTAATGTGTGCGCCATCACCTTGTTGAGCGCTCGTTAATTTCCTTTCACGTTCGATCGAGCACCAGGGGATCCCGTCAATAAAAATAAAAAAAGATAAAAGCTTTAAAGCATTTTAGTATAATTATTAAAGGCGGACAACTTTGTAACAAACATTTAAAATATCGTGTCTATTAACGTAGCTCACGAAAAAGCAAAGTTTAAACTGTTATTAGAAAACTACCTCGGCTAACAATATACACGGTTTTATTGAAAACAAATATATTTTGCAAATTTACAATAAACACAAAGTATACTTTAATACTCACACAACTTAAAAAAAAATTAAGACGCAAGAAAAAATAATGAGTGACTGAATATCTAATTTTTTGGGGTAGGCATTATGTTTTAGGTTCCTTAAAAGTTAAAAAGTTAAAAACCGGTATAAGAAGTTTCCGACTTAACCTTACAATTGATCCCAGAGGATCTCAGATGTGGAAATTTCAGATCATTGCATATACACTCGCCCATTTTCGGTATCTTCCGACTAAGTTCTCTCTTAGGCTGAGGTCAATTCGCATCTGTTTATGTGTTACTTCGGGAACCAGCAGCACTGGAAGTCTGAGAGTTCCTCTGCAACTACTAACGGTGTTATTGCGAAACTATTGTTTAAATTTTGGTATTAGTTGATAAGGTAAGAATGTAGAACTTTTGTATAGTTTTTTGCAACTTTCAATTTTTTTCTGTAGAAAACTATAGAGTTTTGAAGCAGGACAAGCTCGTCTTTAACGTTTGCATGAAGTTCAAATAGACAAAGAGATAAGGATCTTGATGGTGGGCGCATAGACTAAGATAGCGCCAATTATAAAATCCTAGATTAAGAATCTGATAAGGGGGAATAGTTATCAGATAACGTAAATGAAGTAGATGCTGGTCCATGGTATTTGGGGGAAAGACGGGAGTATTAAATGGCGTAAAATGGCACCACCAAAAAACGTTAGAACAAGAACACAAAAATATAGTAACTCATTTACCCGGTGTAACTGCTCGAACTAAAGGAAACAAAAATATTCCGCGAAACTTAATGGCTAGAATAAATAAAATTTTAGGTATTTTAAGAACCGGAAGAAATTCAAGGAACAGACGACCGCCTCAGAGGGAACTGCTCCAAGTGTAAGGTGAAAAAGTGAAAAACAAGATATTGCGCAAAATGTAAAATATATTTGTGTTTAGAAATTCCTTGGTTATTTGTAACGTTTGTTGCAAAGAAATAGGTAATACTTAGTCAACTGAGTTGCTGCCCTTCTAAACAACCTATTCTTCATGATTTTATTTTTTTTTACTTAAAATGAACTTTCTTTTTATTTTTCAGCAGTAATATATGGCGTTTAACTTAAAATATTTGAAAAATTTTTAAAAATGTAAGTCGATCTCATATGTATTCGTTGCCTTCTGATTTTGTTTTCTAATTTTTAAATTAGAAGTTATTATTTAGTGTGACCTGTATCCTAATATCTCAATGAATAACAAATGTTCCATGATAATAGGTACTTTCTGTTTAATATAAAAGTAAAATTTTTTAAAACTCAAGGGGTCTGAGGGACCTACTGCGAGTACTAATTTCTAAATTAGAGATGCGATCACCTGTAGGGTTAATGGAAAGTTAAACGTACTAAATAATTCGTATTCAGCTAGGGCAAAGTTTTTTAAAAGTGCTACCTACTTTAAAAGTCGTTACGTCTGACTTCTTAGGATATTTAATTACACCCGCCACCGTTATAGTTCAAGTAAAAAGTTACGACTTTATAAAGTTATCTTGATTCTGTTTTTTATTTCTTCACCTTCTGCCCTGGTTTTAAGGTTCGATAGGAGCTATAAAGAGTTTCTTTTGATGACAATGCCTTACAAATCTCTAGTGTTTTAATGCCTTAGCCTATGTATGTGCACAATAAGAGATGTCTTACCCTTATTTTTAAACACGTTCACGTCTGCCTAATTATCTGTCCAAAATTTGGTAAAACTAACGCCAGTGATCTAATTATACATTCTCGGAAGCTCAAAATTCTCTATATTATGAGTTCTCTCTCTTATGAGTTTCACAGAAATGATATTATCTTTTCAAAAGTAAAGTGCTTTTAACGACAAAGGGAAGAATAAAAAAAAAGAGAAACCGACCTGTAAATATTTAATTTTCTCGGCACACTAATAAAATTGGGCTAGACGGATCAAGAGAGTTAAAGTGTTCACTGTGGGCTTATCTTCCAATACTCAGATACAAATAAGCGCAAAAAAGTTTAAATCTGAGAACACATGATCTTCGCACCTACCGGGCGGGTTTGGGGCTCCTTTTTTAGGGAGATCAGAGTGCAGATCTTATAAATAAATTTCAGTATAACCGTTAAAAGTATACTTAATTATACGCTTTGCAAGGTAAAATAATTGAAAGCTACAGAAGGCTTGGTAAATGCAATGACTTTTTAACATATAATTCAAAAACTACAAAAATTTTAAAGCATACTCCAAAAACTAAAAATTAAAAAAATATCGCTAGTATTAAATCAATTGCTACAAGAGTCAAAGATACAATACTAAGGAGAAAAACCCTTGTGAAAGAATATTAAATCGATTTACGTTAAAATGAAGCTCTCAATTCCTTTTAGTTCATTAACTTTGTTAATGTTTTGATATTCTTACTGGTGTAATAGGTATTATATATTTTCTAGAAATAAATTTATTGTACAACTATTATAGGGCCTTGAAGCTGGCAGGGTTAACTTAAAAAAAACAGCTCAGTTATAAGTACTCTTTATAATAAATTTTCAGCAATCCACATATGTGGTTATATTTAGAAGCTTTGCCTACTGAATTTGTTTAAATCCTCAGTCAACGTAACTTAAGTTATGCAAAAAATATCCAAGAGAGCTTATAAAGATACTAGATAAAACAGACTACTTATTCTCACCTTTTTAAGTCGTCTTTAATACTTTAAAAATAATTGAAACAAAAGCTATATCCCAACGCGTGAGATGTTATCTAAGAGCAAAGGTAATAGAGTTCCTTAAAGTTTTGTAATTGCCTTAACAAGAAAAAAATATCAAGCATAAAACTTATAACCGAACCCAAACTGACGTGCATTATTGCAAGCTATTCATAAGAGATCTAAGTAATTAATAAAAAAATTAACGCTATAAAAGCTAATTAAACTTAAATCATCTATAAGATTAAATGTTCCAATATTATAAAAAGATAAAGCTAAAAAAAATATGATTTAAAGTAACTTTACAAGAGCTGTAAGAGCTGTTGCATCTTTATAAAGTAGAGTCCTTAAACAACAAGAGACTTGACGAGTATATAAATTTATTTTAGTAAACAAACTATTTTAAATTAAAAAAAGTTAAAAAAAGTCTATAAAACAATTTAATAAGCAATATAGTGTTGTAAATTATTTTCTTTATCGAAGGTATCATGTTCTATAGGATTAAAGTTCGCAGTTCTTACGCAACTCAAAAGTTTGAAGATTGTTTTAAACAACTCAAAATATAAAGTCTTAACAGTTGCAAGCAATATTCTTGTTTAAAAAGCAAAAGCATACGTCATTATCTTTAAGAACTTTTTCGGCCACCTAAAGCAGTAATAACATAAATAATAAAGATTATATAATAAAAAATAATTATAAAACAGATTTCCAAGACTCGGCGATACTCACTGGGTAACCAAAAGCCAAAGCGGGCGCCCTTATAAAAAGCGCTACACGGCCTATTAGTTATAATAAAAAAAAGCACAGAGATCAATTATAACATGCTTAGTTAAAAAATAAATAAATCAATTCTCTTCGAAGCTGTAAAACAATTAATATATAAAGATGAATTAAAACCCACTAGTACTCAAATACTTCATTAAAGTAGACAAAAACTTTATTTCCTTAAAAATTTTGTTCGGGAATAATTAATAGTTGTTTGCTCTTTTATCTTTTATTTCTTTAAATTATAAATTATAAAAAAAAAATAATAACCAGCCATCATATAGTCATTGGGCGCGCTAATTGTCTTGTCCTTTTTAGACAAAAATTCAAAAAACTCCAAAATGCTTTTTCCCTCTAGAATTTCTGGATCGTCTCTATCGTAATATATAATAGCGGTCTTTTCAGTAACATACGCATCATCTGGCGATAAAAAAAGTAATCAAAAACTAGTGTAGTTATTTTTAAGACACTAATTTAATTCACTAACTTAATTCACGAAAGAACAAACTTCGCTATAAATAAAGCATTTTCTTATATTTTATAAGAACTGTGTAACCTAACCCTTTCTGATTAAATCAATACTTTATATAAACTTTCCTCTAAAATTCATAACGTCTTTACTTATTTACCTAACTTAAACTAAATGTTGTCACAATCAACCAACTTATAAAAATAATACTATTTAGTTCTCAGCAACTTCAGAATTATTTATAAGATTAAAAATTTTGAAGTGAACAGCGCTAACACATAGCTCACTGAACTTGTTTAGTAAACTAAATTACTTATAGTGTGGCTCAAATATCGAAAGAAAAAAAAAAAGCGGTCCGCCTCTATAGTTTATAGAATTAATCAAGAGCGGGACAAGTGAACTATGCCTCATAAATTTCTAACTAGGTTTTTCAAAAAACAACAAAAACTTTATATACTGCAAACAATTAATGTTATGAGCTCTCCATTATTGTATGGTAGTAACTCTATTCCATGGTTGCGGGTACACAAGTATGTATGAAACGCTTTATTTGTAAATAACAAATCTACCAGTCTTTCCCAATACTACTATCATAACAAAAGTACAAAAATACTAAATTGTATATGGACACGTCTTTATATATTAACAACGAGAAACTTTTTTGAGTTCGGTGTCCCATCTCTCTCATCAGTCGAATGATACATTCCGAATTTTTTTCTGTTAATCAATAAGTTACTTTCGTACTTTCTTATAAGTACCAAAAAATATAATAATTAAAAATCCTAATTTAATTTAAAATTAATAAAAAATAACCAGAAAGAGCAACTATCAGTTTAGAAAAAGTCACGCGTTGACTATCGGTAAACTGTTTCACTTGACCAAAGTCAATCAATCCCAGCCGACCATCGTCTAATAGTAAAATGTTTCCCTTACAAAAAAAATAGTGAACTTGTTTTTCTGGCGATATTGGCGTATAATCACAACAAAATTGAATTTTGATCATTTTGTATAACAATCTAGCAATCACACAGTAATGGCTCCATGTAGTATAAAAATAACATAAAAATCAGTTTTCTGTTATTACTTTTAATACAGTACAATAAATAGAAAAGGAACTTAAAAAATATAATAAACCATAAAAACTTAAAAAAGTTTATACAAAATTATAAAAATAAATAAAATAAATAATAATAATCTTCTTTTCGTTTTCTTTTTAATTTTTTAACTTGATTAGTCTTTTTCATTCCTTAACCGCTAAAATTACTTATTTGTGGGATTTTCTTCATTATAATTTAAACACGCTACTATAAGCATTTATAAGTGATGAAACTCATACTGTTTATTATAATATCGTAAAAAGGAAATAAATATACATAAATAAACTCAAAAAAACAATAAATAAGCACGTAATATAATGTAAATTTATTCTAACAAAGTTATAATAATAAATAAGATAACAATAAAATTACTCGCGTCATATGCCAATTTACTTATAATTGAAACTTCATACAAAATAAGAATAAAAATAATAGCCCCAACAAAGCGCCCTAAAAAATACTGAAAGAGGCAACAACTTAAAACGGTTTCTTACAAAAACCAATTTAAAGTAGTAGACCCAACAAAAACTTTTTCTGTTAAATTAATACTCACTAAAAAAAGGACGCTCCAACTATAGTTTATATAAATAGTTGCGCACTGGATGAGGATCTCCGTTGAAGTAACCGTCTTCCAACACTGCTTTCGCGTGGACTTTCAGTAAAGTTTCAATGACTTTAACGTGGTTAATAGGAATAAATAATTCCACATAGCTTTTGCGGTTTCCTAATAATATGGAATAAAATTCTCAGTTTTTCACTGAAAAAGGCGATTGGTCAATTAGTGTTAATATGTTAAGCGTTATTTATGTATAAACGCCATCATTATAAATAATGAGGAAACTCAACATTTAAAGGCCTACAATTAAGTTCAATATTTTTAATATTATTTTACAAGGTTATACTTTGTACTAATTTTTGTGCGGACATAGAGGGATCAATAACCAAAAAAGTACCGCATAAAAATCCAAACGTATAATTATACAGGCCAATCAAGGTGTTTTTCAAAAACCACTTAAAATATAAAAATTGGCGATAAATTTCCATTCGAAAGGCAGTTAATTTTGGGGTCAAATCCTTGCGATTGCACAAGGCCTCTAAAAAAGTTGTAAAAAAACAGTTTAATATTTTAAAAAAATTGTAATAATACGTCAACAAATGAAAAAGCTTCAAAATTCTAAAAAAACCAACAAAAAAACTAAGCGTTCAGAAAATTCAGTGAGTAAATATTTTAATAACAATTTTTTAAATTTAAAAATAATAGTGCACCTACAACCTTAAAAACAGCAAAAATTTTAATCACAAATTTTGATAACGTCTAGATTAAAAATATATAGCGCACACTACCCATAAATATTTTAACAAAAGTAGTAAACTACAGTAGGTATAATAAAAACTAAAAGAAAAGAATTTATTAGTATTTTTGCCTTTATTTAATTAATAAAAGTTGTAAAGTAAATATTTATAAAAACTATGAAATCCTGCTTACAAAGGAACATTTCCCTAACAATTTACTTCCAGCTTTAAAAAAATAAAAATGAGTCAAAAAAATAAGAAAATCATAATTTTTTTTCCTTATATAAAAGAACAAATAAGAAACTCTTAAATTCATATTCAATTTCTTCGAGGGATTTTCCAGTTTTCTCTACAAAATGTTCAAATTGTTTTTTTATTCCTAAACAAAATATTGTATAAAACATAAATGAAAACGGCAATTATTATAAAATTAATGAATTTATATTTAAAAAAAATTCCACACTCAACAATTATTATATAGTGATTATTATTAATCACCAGTTATAAGTTTGATGCCGGAAAGAAACTCCATAACGAGGACTTCTTTAGTGCAAAATTCACGATACGGTTTAGGAACAACAACTTGCTCAAACTGCTTCATATTTTCGCGTACCTGAACAATATAATAATAATAATAATAATAATAATAATAATAATAATAATAATAATAATAATAAAACTTTACTTTTTCTAAATGTTCAGCTTCTTTAGAATAATCAAATTCAGTTAAAAACTGTCGCTCAATTTCATCCAAAAGCGGGAGTTGTTCTGGTTGAGCAAGCCAGCAAAACTGACGAATCGTCTTATTTTAAAAAAAAATTTATAATTATATTTAATGTAAAAGTAAAAGAATAAAGATACTTATATAATTATTATATATTTACAAAAAATTTAGTATAACAGGATATTATTCGCGATACCAATATATATATAGTCAAAAAGTTTTTCAAAGTAAAATAAAGAAAAACGAAAAAATATTTATTCATAACTTTTTATGAAAAGTAGATTATACCTTCATGTCTACTCTGAACAATTCCTCAACATTCGGGTACTGAACTTTAACAGCCACTGAGCTCCCATCAAGAAGCGTGGCCTTATGCACTTGACCAATGCTGGCGGCCCCTAAAGGCGAGGTATATATATATAATATAATAAGCGCCAACGGGAAGGGTATTGGATGACGCGCAAAAACAAATTTTTGGTATCAACGTCATCAACAGAAACTATTTAAGAAAAAAATATGATTAAAGGAGACAATTAAAACACTAATAGCAAAAAAATTGGCAAATGGAAATCAAGTAAAACAATGAACGAAATTATATAAAAAATAAGCCAATAACAAATTTTTATATTCACAAACATAAAAAAGACGAAAAAGAATTTTTTTAACACCAATGAGTACCGAGCGGCGTTTCTTCAAAGTTTAAAAAAACTTCATGAAAAGACCTTTTTAAAGAATATTCAACAATTTCACAGACCTTACTAAATTCCATTGGCGGGACTTTGTCTTCTAACTTTCTTAAATGTTTTAAGATTGCTAGTGGACAGCGCGAAGAAAAATGAAAAAGTAAATAAAAAATGTGACACAGTAAAAATATAATGAAAGTAACGATGTGAAAAGGTTTAAAATATAATAAACGGTAAACTTTACATATAATATTTAATAAAAGTTAATAAGCAAAACAAAAAAAATAAAGAAAATAACATTTCAAAATACTGAAATAAAAAAAAAATATAACAGGAAAAAACTTAATAAAAGTAAACAATAATAAAATACGAACCATATTTTTATATATAAAGCAAATATGCTAATAAAATAAAATGGTCAAAGTACTTAAATAATAATAATGAAAAAAAACAAAAAGCTAATAGTTATTATAATGATAATAAAAAAATATTAGTATAAATAATAAATTATAAATAAAAAAAATTAAAATAAATAAATACTGATGTAACGTAATAATATAGTAAAAAAACATAATGAAAGCTGTTAAAAAAAATAAAAACAGGTTGAAACTTTCTGGTACAAAATCGGGTCGGGAGCATGCAATCTGGCCGATTTTAACATAAAACCCTGCAAATTAAATTCATATTAATAAAGCTTCCAAACTACTTTTCTTTTCAGTATTACTGAAGACAATTTATATTAGCTTTATTTATTCACTTGTTAATATTAATACCTTTTAGTACTACCTTAGCTTTGGTTGCTCACTTGTTATAATATATAAAAATTACAAATTTACTTTCTCAAATTCTAATGTAATATATGAACTGAACTTTTTATATAAATATTATATGGTGATCTTTTACTATTCATTGTTGTCATAAATTAAAAAAAGTATCCAAATTATTTCTTAAGCTTTTTATAACTATTATTTACTTATAATATTATATATATATAAACTAACTCTTTTTTCACTATTAATAAGCTTTATTAAATTTATTGTTATTATAAAAAAAACCTTTATTTATTGTTGTTTATTAGTTCTTAAAATATTGTTATTTTCTATAACTTTTTACAGTTTTCAATAAAATAGTAAAATAAACATAAATTACATAAAAGTTGTTGTTATTAATGAAACCTTTCAAATTTATAATAATATCATAAATTTTTTCAGCGTACTTTTCATGCAAACAATTAAAAGCTGCAGCCTTAAAATAGGAAAAATTAATACAATTAAGAAAATAATAAACTTGTTTATATCACAAATTCTACAAACGATATTCATATAATTTTTAATTATAACATGGATTTTATATAAAAATTAGCTATAATAAGCTGGATTCCTAAAAATTAAAAAAATATAGTCAAACTACAGAATTTCATAAAAACATTGGAAACATATAGTTCAGGTAAATTAAAACCAAATTATAAATTGCTTTAACCTGTGTGGTAAGTTAAAAAAATTCTAGAAAGGTATATAATAAAAATAAAGAAAATGATCTTTATAGTTTTTTACTTATATAAAATAATAAAATAAAGTAACCTCGTCTTAATATAAAAAATTAAACGTTTTTCATACAAAAAATAGAAATTTACTTCAAAAAAAATAAAAATTATTTTTTTTACTATTTTATGTAAAAAGTTATACTTGTGGATATAAAAGATACCCGCGCAGATTCAGACTGCCCTCTAACTTTCCACTTTACGAAACGGTAATGGGCATAAATGGGCCCCATTTGCGACCAAAAGGTTAAAGACCGCTGAAAGCCCAAGTCTGTGTTATATCTACAATTAAATATTAAAGGTTTAATTGGAAAAAATAGCATATAATATAATATAAAAGTTTTTCCTTTAAAATATTAAATAGTACAGTACACATAAAGATATATACTAGAAGGCTATAGTTAAATTTTATTTAAAAGTTTTACATCCTATAAGTTGTAAAATGCACATTTTTAGGTGAATAAAGGAAATCAAACAAGCAAATTGAATATCAGTTTTACTTATACTGAAGACTACGCAAAGTTTAGAACTTGAAAAATTACAAAGGTAATTAAATTATTTTTAAGTTTTCAAGTTAACGAGAGAACACCTGTAAACGCAAACTGCCAGGCCAACACAAGTAGACGCTGCTAATAGTTTAATAAAGTAATGGTTCCTTCGAAAATAAAAGGCATTGAACGGGGCTAAAATAAACAAAACATTAAATAACTATATTTAGGTTAGAAAGAAAGTCAATGTTTCTTTAAAAAATAATTAATACTAAAAAAAAAGAGTATCATAATTAATAAAAATTGGAAAATTAATTTAATAATCTCAATAATCCTCATTAAAATATTAATATAGCACCTTTAGTACTTGGAAAAAAGAAAATGTTACGCCACATTAAAAATATACGCCCAAAAACTACTCACAAAAACTTAGCAGGTTGCAACATATTACATGAAGAGTCACATGATTTATTTTGTAGTGGCTATTTTATTTATTATTTGTCCATTACAAATTTGACTATGTAAAGTATAGAAAGCTCAATATTAATAAGTGGTTGTCTATCAATTTTTTATAAGCCCTTAAAAGCAAATTTTCTATTAGTAAGCTTAATATATAATTAACATTTTCAGAAAGGTCAGCCTTTTATCTATATCAAATTATGCGTCAAACAAGACAGGTGTTTAAATATTTCATAACCCTCTTTTCAATTATGAAAAGTGTTAAGTAAAACTTAAACTACTATAATAGTAAATTTCTTTACACTTACTATTAATTTTAAAAAAATACTAGATCATAAAATATTTAGATTTAATAAAGGTTTTACTCCTATTTATTGCGAACGTATGTTTTAATTTAAAGGACAAATACTATAAAATTACTTAATATAAAGGCCTAGTGAAAAAGACACATGAAGCTGGAAGAAGACAACCGTTATGACGCTTCCGAAGGCACCACGACCAGCATCTACGCCAAGCAAATACAGGTCCACCGGCCTCTTGTCAGCCCTTAGCAAAGTAGCTGAGGAGGTCATACTGCGTCGCTTGAAAGCATTCGTCGATGCAAGCCACGCCCGGTCAGAGTCCCAATTTAGATTTCGACAAGGACATTCCACGACTCAACAACTCCTTCGCTTGACAGAGTGGAGGACCCGTGCCTACAATTTAGGGAAGGCGACGGGGGCCGTCTTTTTTATTGTTGAAGAAGCTTATAACCGAGTTTGGCATAAAGGCTTGCCTCACAAAATGCTCGCCATAGCCCTTCCTACTATTTTTTTAACGTGATCAAATCCTACCTTAAAGACCGTGTCTAAGGACGCTCACCCATAAGACCACTAACAACCTGAGTCTCACAGGGGTCTCATTTATCACCCCTACCCTTAACGCATTATGTAGGGGACGTACCACAGCCTGGCGACCCCAACGGGCGGATTGCCTTATAGCGGATGACACAGCGATTTATTCTTCGTCAAAGTAACCTGCCCTATTGCTCCAGCATCTGCAGTACTACCTAGTAACGCTTGCCAACTTGTCGTCGTTGGAAAATTACTGTCGATAGGGAAAAGAGCAAAGCCCTTTTCGTCAAAAATAAGCGCTCTACACCACTACCGCCGCTGACCCTTTAAATAAATTAATTCCTCGGTGTCCTCAGCGAAGTACTTGGGGGTCATTATTGACAATAAACTCTCGCGGCAACCGCACATAAACTTAATCGCTTCGAAGACCAAGGTGGCGGTCCTAACCCTTTACTTTGTGCTTGAAGCAAACTCATGCCACACAACAAACTACGCTTGTATTTGTTGTATTTGTTGTGCATCCGACCGATCATAACATATCTGTTTACTGCCTGGACTTACTGCTCATCGGCAATAGTCTCTTCGCAACAAGTAAGACAAAATAAGCTGCTACGCCTTACGGCGGGTGCGTCGTGGTTTGTTTGCAGCGACCCCTTACATCAAGACCTTTAGATTGAACCTCTGGGTAACGTTTTTCGACGCAATGCTATCGCCATCTACGATCGGCTTACTCAGCACATCAATTAATTACTGACAGATGAGGCCAACTACGAAATCTGGACCTGCGCTCTCTACCGCCGACCCCGCGATAGATTCTAAATATATATAATATGGGTTAGAGGTAAATTGTTTTAATACAAATATGTAGGAGATTGCTTTAACACAAGCTTAAAGCTAATGTGTACGCTATTACCCTGTTGAGAGCTCGTAAATTCGTTGTTTTATTTTACGACCCGATTGAGCACATAGGAATTATCATTAATAATAATTATAACAATAAAAGTAAAAAAAGACAGTTCGTAAAGCTTCGTAGCTTTTAGTAACCATTATATAATTTTCAATTATATAAAAAGTGAGTTTTTAAAAGAAATGGCACAAATACACTTTAATACTTGGAAAGAGCAAGTTAAAAATTATATAAACTTTAAGACTCTGGCTTAAAAACTACGTCTTAAACTTTATAAAGTAAATTTATGTATATATACATTGGTTTTATTTACTAAACCAGACTCAAAAAATTTCCAGTAGTAGTCCATGCGATACGCTAGAAACAATTTGTTCTTAATCACGTGATTACTTGAACTAAAATTTTTATAATTCTGCTCTAGTAAAGTAATTTGGATGTAGCTAAGTGCTAGGTCTAGGTTTTTAGCCAGCCCAATGCGCCTAGAAAAATGCTACTTTTGCTCCTCTACAATATATCCTGGTAGGGGTTCAACATTTATAAGAAATGACTGCAAAGTAAAATTTTTAATTTCAATAATTTTACTAAAGGTTGTTATTATTTATTTTAGGTTTTTAGATTTTGCCGAAGTAAATGTGTCAAAAATTTTAGAATGAAACGCAATCCTCGTAAAGTTCGTTGGACTAAAGCTTACAGGAAATCTGCCGGAAAAGAAATGATAATTGTAACTTATTTAATGTTAACTCTAATTTACTCTTAAAAATTGTTTTCTTATTTTTTTTGTTCAACAACGACTATTTCTTTTCTTTTCCTGGGATAATTTTTAAACAGTAACGCTTATTCTTTTAAAGGATAAAACCTATGAATTTGAGAAACGTAGAAATGTCCCCGTTCGTTATGATAGAAATTTATGGGCCAATACCATCTTGGCAATGAAAAGAATTGAAGCTCTTCGAACCAAGCGTCAAAATCATTATATAGAAGCCCGTGTTAATAAATCTTTAGAAAGTCTTCAGGAGCAGAATGTTAATGAAATTAAGAAACATATCAACTTAGTTGTTACCCCCGAAGAGAGAAATACTGCTAAAATTCAAAAAATCTCACAATATATCGAAAACTTTAAGAAAAAGGCTAAAACTGAGAGTTCGTAGTAATTACTTAAACATCCATATATATGCTTAGGTATGATTTAAATAAGTAACTATGTAATTTAATTGTATATTAAAAAATTCAGAAAATAAATTTTTGGTAAATTTTTGCATTCTTACCAATCTCACCATTCACATAAGAGTTATTATTTTAATTAAAGGATACCATAAAGTAAACGTAACTTTTGAGCATGAAAATCCTTTAAAGTGTATGCGAAACAAAATTGTAAATAACTAATTACTCTGGCCGTTGAGAGAGAAGGAGCTATATATATATATCCAGTGTCTTTATTTTTATAATTGGTCTAATTTAATAAGTTTAAAGCTACCGGTTTTCAGAGTTAATTTATACACTTAGAGTTTCTATATTATAATATATTAACGTCTTTTGAGGCCATCGTTGTATTATTATAAAAAAGACAACTTACATAAACAACATAGAAGTCTCCCCCTACCTAAAAGTCAGTCCCCCCTTGCCCTTAGAAAAATATTGCGGAAACACACATTTTACGTTCTTACCAAAAACAACAAACAAGGTCCCTCTCTCCTAGATGCAAACAAGGGCCGGGGAACTTACGCGACAACCGGAGCCTTGGGTATAAAACGTAAGCATAAAACGACTGCGGCGGCGCCCTTATAAGCACCGGGTGGTGCTTTCTACGGGACTAAGCCGTGGAAAGTAAAAACTAGACGAGTGGGGACCCCTCCGATAAGCTTAGAGAACCCAAACAAACAACAACCATTCTGTTATGTGGTAAATTGAGGGGTGAGAGAGCACGCCTCCCTTTCCTCCCCCCATCACTGAAACCCTCCCCACTCAAGCACGGGAAAAATCCAGAAAGGGGTGAGAGAGCACGCCTCCCTTTCCTCCCCCCATCTACTGAAACCCTACCCACTCAAGCACGGGAAAAATCCAGAAAAATACAGTCAGGTAGAAAAAAGGCGTGTGCAGTTAGGAAAAATATACAGGCGCCAAGGGACGAGGGCGCAACAACGCCACCAAACCAAAGCGCGCCGCTTAAGGAACGGTTAAAAGCCACACAACACAACAACCACCCACGAAGTGAATGAGACTAAAAAAGAGAAAAGGCGGCGCGAGATTGCACCCGAACTTCGTGGCACGGGAGCTCCTACCAGAAAGGGACCCAAAAAGCACTCCCAAACCCGAGGACCCAGGTGTTACCCGAAGGAAGCCGACCCACCCGGCCCCCATACCGAGTTTAGTAACGACAAGAAATCGGGAGGCTAACAATACAGCTAAAACACCCCTGACCCTTCAGAACGCGCGGAGCCCCCCGCAAGCCCCAAACCCTTTAAAAAGACGGGGGCCGCGGCAGTCATCAATCGGTTCGAAGGTCACGGGGAAAACCCGCAACCTCGACCGCGCTTCCCACTTGAGGGATCCGCACCACTGCTCCTCAGCAGGGTTAAGGAGTTTGTCTCGCTTGGAGAGCAAGACGAGGACATGAACTATAGAAATGATCCTAAAGAGTATAGTCCTAAAGTTCCTCACCGCGTCGCTTCATGAGTATTTATACATAAAAATTTGTGGGGTTTAATTACTAACAATGTGGGTTATAAAATACCGGCATGGTAAAGTAATCGTTATCCAATCAAAAAAGGTTAGTGGTAACCATGTGGTTTCCTAAGGATCCAAGTTGAGTTACTAGCATGCTTTTTCTTACTAATGGGATCTCTACTTTTTGACCGCCTGCGGTTGTCTAAATAGGTGGGGAGCCTTGAATGTTGGAAAATATAAACTTTAAAGATTTTCTTAAAATGGGTATTATTTGCTGGTCTTCATGTGGCACAACGTCACCAATAGATATCTTTCCTGTAAGCTTGTGTCTGCCCCTTAATCTCCCTACTTTTTACATGAGATTCACTGTTTACTAAGTTTTTTGATAACGTATACAATACTTTGTAAACTTTCAGTAACTTTTTTATCAACTAGTTTGGAATCGGCATTGTCTGTCTTATGATTTTATAAAAAATCTTTATAATAAGGATTTTTCCTTTCACTATATAGTATGTAATGTTTAAGCTTATAAATCTTTAGCATTAGCAAATGTTTTAAACGTAATATTAAAAAGCTTTTGTTTAACTAAATTGTCTAAAAGTGTAACCGAAATTCTTTTTTAGTTTTTTTGTCTGTAGAGGAAACGAGCCAAGGTTTACATGCAACTTGACGTTTTCAGTTGTTTTAGCATATTTAAAAGTTAAATTGTTTATTTTAATAATATTTGCTTAAAACTATGGCCGCCATGGCCTAGGTGAACTATTAATTTAAACTTTTTTAAAACAAATGTATTGTATTAAGGACTCATATTTTTATAACAATGTACAGTAATATTTTAATAGTAAAGCCGTTACTTCTAAGCCTATAAGTTAAATTTGCAAATATTCATATATGAGGAAATTTAGAAACAACTTTTTTAGTAGGTTAAGTTTACCAAGTCCATTATCGTAAGCGGTCATAGTTAGAAAACTTAGTATGATATAGTACAAAGTCACAGATCTTTTCGGCCTGCTAAAAAGTTGTGGTAAGTCTAGGGCCTTGTATAGCACCTGATTTTTCGTCTTAAACTAAAAATTAAAATTAAGGTCGGAAAAAGTATAAGAAAGCTACCATATAGTGGGTTAGCATGCTAATCGTGTTTAAACCATGATTTAGGCATCAATGCGTATACCACACCAGAAAGTATCACTGAAGACACTTTTCCGAGCAACCTATACAATTCTAGGTAGAAAGTCTCGCTTAAACTAGTACATGTAAAGTGTAACAGAAATACTTCGAAAAAAATAAAATCATATAGTGATTTAATTCATTTTAACAAGAAGGGTTTTCATCATTTGTAAACAAATACATGCTTAAAGAGCCTATATTTATATTAAAAGAACTCATTCTATTGATTGACAGAGAAGTAGAGCAACAAGAAGACAGATCTGTGGTTTTATAGCTATAGGGCGTGAACAACAAAAAAGTTACGAGCTGCAGTTGAATAAAGTAAGATTCTTGGTTTAAAACTTAAAGGCTTAATTATTTTTATACGTATGTATGCTACTAATTTTAAGTTAAAGTAGCTGGTAGCGAAATAAGTATAAACGAACGCACGGCTTGATGACGAAAAAAAAAATTCGCTCAGGAAAGTGAAATCTGAAATGACTATGGAAAAAGCGAAAAAAATCTATCATTCGGTAGTGGAGTCGAACTACTTCCATATAGCACGAATTATTTTATTCACGCAAAGTGTTCAGCATATAAGTGCTTTGAGTATATTATTAGGGCAAAGTAAAAAAGCTGGATCAGTGGTTTCTGCACGAATTATACGAATATTATACCTCAACTTGGCATACTATATATTCTTTTTTGAACCGTCTTAATAAATCGCTAAGTCTCGTAGTGCACAAAATCTTGGCATGTGACGAGAAATGAGCTTCTTACGACAACCAACGACTGCCTTAATCATGGGGTTAGACCTGAGACGAACCGAAAGAATTAACGCCCAAATACTGCGTTCTGTTAAAATTGAAGCAGTCTGATTGGCTGGCTTAACAACTTATTGTGCTTGGGATTTTCGGAGTGAAAAAAATAAAAACGCGGTGTCTTGCCGTTTGAAATTGTTAAGTACGAGTTATAAAAGGAATTGTGTTTAGCTTTGAGATTGTTATACTCTAATATAACGCTAAACCCTAATCAACATTTTTGATTTATATAACCTTAACGAATAGAGCTACAAAGTGTTCTGCTTAACAGGGTCATCTTAGTTAAAGCATACAGAATTTCACTATGCAAGTTTTCAAAGATGTTGCTGGTACAAGTCTTAGTAAAGTCTCCCGGGGAACACCTTTCTCAACAGCAGGGGCCACAAATTAAAGGGAAAAAAGCGTGCGCAGGCCAATTTATATGATAACAATTTGCCCTCGTGCCTACCACAACAAAGACAGGATTATATAAAAGTTAATATCATGTTATTGCTAAAATCATTACTGACTAATTTTTTGGCTTTGTTAATATAATAAAAACGAATAGAAATTATTATGTAAATTAGATGTGGATTGCACCAGCACAATATACGTAAGAGAGAAAAGCCTGAGGCCGCCAAATTTACCTGATCTATATAGTTGTTAACCTACAGCACTAGGGGGCTTGTAAGTAATCTCCGTTCCTCAGCAGGATATAAAGGACCCTTTACGGAGCTGCTAAATTTGACACCAAATTACTTCGGAGCACTACAGAAATTAAGAAATGGAAACGAGTTGCGAGCTTCACAGGGAGAACTTTTACAGTTGAATTACCCAACCGCCGGTCGCTGTCGAGTTATTTGCATTATTCAACACTTCATAATAATAATAAGCGTGGAGAACGCAAAATACAAACAAAAAGTTAATAAAAGTGGTGTCTTTGAAGACAACTTTTTAACTACTTGAAGAAATGGGGTTGTTAGTCTCAAAAAGTTTGGTAAAGGTATGAATTTCAGCAAAAAATGCACATATAAATAGCGAAGTAGGCGAAATTCTACACTTCTTAAGCTATAATTGTACTATAAACAATTATGATTCAAAAACTTTGACCTAATATTAGTGTTTCAAAAACTAAAGCGATGCTTTATTTTAAAAGCGATTTAACCAATTTACTAAAGGTTTCATTAAATTTTCCATACAATCGTTACTTTTCATACTCTACCGAATTTATTTTTTCCGTATTGCCAAGCTGCGAAACTTTTTGGTTCGAGGATCCTAATAAAAATGCAGCAACAAAAAATAATTAAGTGTATTAATGATAAAAAATAGATAAATGACATTTGTATATAAATAAGTTATCAAGAAAAATCACTCGAAGCACTAAAAAATTAGTTTCACAAAAAGCAAGTTATCCTTTTGGAAAGCGAGAATTTAATAAAGCATTTATTTGTGATGCATACAAACAACTTACGCATTTGTATATTTTTAAAGAAGACTCGTCCACTGATTTCGGGCTGTTATAATAATCCTTCAACGAAGGTTTGGGGACCAAAGCTCTTTTGACAAATCCGGGCTCCCCAAACTTGGGCCTCATTTCGTAAACAAGCCAATAAGATAAAGGGAAAATAAATGAAAGTAAAGGCAGTCACCTCTTAACCTCTTCTTGCTTCTTTTTGTATTTATGGACTTCAGCCCTATTAAAAAGTTTATGGAAATAATAATGAAGTTAACGTTTTACTTATATGTTAAAAAAAATCAAAAACTATACAATAATATATTATCAAATGTATGTTATATTTAAAACTATAAGATACGTTAAACTACATTTTACAAATAAATTACTTTGGATGTATTGCTTGCTGCTTTTCTTGGCTTTTATAGTCGAGGCGTTCATCCGAGCTCAGTTCTTTAAAAGAACTTTTTATTTTAAACACTGGACGTAGCCATTCCTCTTTAAAAAATAATAAACACGTGGTTGTACCAAAAATTTATGTGAATTTTCTAAAGAAAGCAATTGGTTTAAAATTGAGATTTGCAAGTCCAATAAGTATTTACTGCCCCAAATTAATAGTTCTATTATCCTTACTCCCCCCCCCCCTTCCGACTACCAATCATGTGTGCCTGCAAACGACTCTACACCAATATTCGAGAGCGAAGGAGATAAAGAACTTACGAATCATTTTTTTCAAGGCCATGCG
Organism: Zophobas morio; assembly: GCF_036711695.1. Taxonomy (NCBI): domain Eukaryota; kingdom Metazoa; phylum Arthropoda; class Insecta; order Coleoptera; family Tenebrionidae; genus Zophobas; species Zophobas morio. The sequence continues at coordinate 59,775 of NW_026972168.1, read as the reverse complement.
AGTTTTTTCATTCTCTTTTGGATGTTTGCTATAGAACATCACCATCTTGCCCAAACCAGACTCTTTCAGATGGTCAATAAAAGTTTCCGTCATTTCCAGCTTATAAATAAATAAAAATATATAAAAAAAATTATAAAGTGATTGATAACAACTATAAGGCCAACAATATAAATAATAAAGGTTATATATAAAGTTTTCTGCAACATGCCTAAAATTTATCAAAAATAAATATATGAACAAATAATAATGTTAGATGTAATAATTCCTGACATAAAAAAAATATTTATATCATTGAAAATAAAAAAAGTATATACAAAAAGAAAAGATGTAGATAGAAGTTTATAAAAACTATTGACTGGCATATTTATGAAAATAAAAGCTCGCAGAGAAAAATATCTTTTCTAAAAAAAAGCTAAACATTACGGTATACAGCTTATTGGCTAATGTGAACAAAGCAATATTTTTTAGCCAACTAAACCTTGGCAATTAGTCTTGCATCCAATAAGAGGTTACGAAAAATCTTTTTTAATAACGACAAACTTTTTTTGGCAAAACTCATAATGAATAAAAAAAACTAAAATAGAGAATCGCCCTGGCCGATGAGTACTGAACTTCTTAAAGATTTTGAAAATAAATTAGAAGTTTTTAGAAATTCTACCAACAAAAATAAGACAATAAAAACAAATAGAGATTGGTACGAGCGAAAGAGAATCAAATATTGCATTTCGAATGACCAATGAAGGAAGAGATTTGTCGGGCAAGGGCATGAGCCAGTTTTTTAACGAAATAAAGAATCCATTCTCTATAAGAAACTGATAACCGTCCTTCCTGTTCAGATATATTTATAGATAAAGATAATAAAAAAATAAAATGAAATATTTTAAGTTCCATTTACGATCTATAGTAATATAATTAAAATAGACAAAAAAAGAATATAAACAAATAATTTTTACTAAATTATATACTAAAGTATTCTTTAAATGATGATATCAATTTCCCATATATTTGTAGGTATGAGTTAATAGGGAAAATACATTAAAAAAAATTATTAAATTTTATAATAAGATAATAACAAACAATAATGACGTTAATAACTTTACAAACTTTTTTTTATAGAATCAAATTGAGTTACCGCAATTTAAGTTACAAACTTTTTAAAAACTTTTTTTAATTTTAGCATTAAAAAATTGCAAATAAAAATAATACAGGAAAAAAATGAACAGTAAAAACTTTTTTATCCATTTCTGAACTTCTGAAAGAAGTTTTAACTTTTCCAAAGCCGGCTGACCACTAGAATTGGCCTGTCTGTCCAGCTCTGCCGCCTCGTCCATTTGGCGGAGAAGATCACGTGCCATATCATCTAATGAGGTCTACATATTTGCACAAAGTTAAAATTATCATAATTTCAAAACATGCGCGTGTATATATAAAGTTTTTAGCCAGTGAGTAGAACGAGCATGTCCGCGAGAATTACCATTGGCCAGTTGACATTTTTTGTGCTCCTTAAAATTTCTCATTATTGAAACAGAAACGTAGCATTACTATTTATAACCATTACTATTATCTCAACTCAATTTGCGTATAAGATTATTTATTTTCTAAACACCAAAGAATAAACTTTTTAAGTAGTTACTTGGCAGTATGCTCGACACATGCGAAAAACAAGCACGTGATACTAAAGTTCTAAAGATTTCGTATAAAGTCATTAATATTTAATACTCCTTACTTAAAAAATACAATAACTTATTTAAAAAAAGCGTACTGCAAGGCTATACTATTCTTGTATATTCTATTTATAAAAAATAAAATAACGTCGTCACTGTCATAATTTTTTTTTCTTCCTTTAGACTTCCCTTTCAGTTCTGCAAGAGACTGTTCAAAAATTGTGGGTTTCTTATTATGATCTAAATATAGTAAAAAGAAGTGCTTGAGATAAAAAACTCTTGCATAATAGACGCTTAAGCGAGCCTCCCTGCGCCTCTCGCATAGAATAAAACAAGCTCACATAGCATTCATAATTACATAAAAGGATTTTCTTGTTAAAAGAAAAAATAATTCCATTTAAAAATAATATTCTTAACTACGATTTACGAAAAACATATTAACTACTAAAAAAGTTTATGCGAAGTTCCGTATTAAAGAAAAAATCTATCAAAACATACAGAATTAAGAAAAAATTGTAAAAGAATTTTAATAAATTAATAGTTATATATGATCTATTAATAACCCCAACAATAGAAAAAAATAATACGAATAAAAATATAGCCTTCAAATAATATAAAATTTATTAAAGTTAAAATTACAAAGATCAGATCGGAAATAATTAATAATATAAAAAATTATGAATTATAAATAATAAATATTTATATATTTAACAAAATTAATTAAAAAATACTAATAATAAAAAATTATATATTTTTTTTGATAAATTTAATAAATAAAAATAAAAATAATAAAGACATTTAAAAGTCAACTGAAGTAATAAAAAAAACAAACAAATTGCAAAGCTTCACATTAAACGTTATTATTATTATTATTTAAATTAATAACAAAAATATTTAGGTATATCGGTCATAAATCTATTCAAATTCCACATAAATATCCACTTTTTTATATCTTTTAACCGCAAAGAAGTAATAAAACTTAATTGCAAAATAAAAAAGTTAACTTTCAGTAGGTTCCTCTTCTCCTGAATCTTCTACAGAACGGGACTTTCGCCTTTTTTTGTGAATCCTTTTTTTTAATAAATCAAATAATAATTATAATAATAACAATAACTTATTATAAAATAATTTATAATAAGAATAAGCCGTTATTCCGAAAAAAAATTTCAACCACTCTCTTCTATTTTTTATAAAGCTTAAAAAAAAAATCCGCCTTAAACAACTTAGCAGAACTATTAATTTAGCATATAAATAATCTTGTTACAACATATAAATTTTATCTGAATTTTGAAAATGAAAATTAATAACATTTTGTTCAAAACATGTACTTTAACAAAAAAATTGAAAAAATACTTTATTAATCTCTTTCTTTCACTCTCACGAATACTTTCCTCTACTTCCGCATCGCTCACTTCATCCTGAAGCATATCATCTTGCTTTTCATCTTCGCTTTCGCTTTTCAAAACTTCCTGTTCCTTTTTACTTTCAAAGTCATCTTCAGAATCTTCACTTTCAAAAACCGAAATCAACCTAAAGTAGTGAAGAGTTAGCGATAAATTTTAGTTTATTAGTCCTTAAATATAATAACACAAATAATTTAATCTATAGAAAACTACAACACTAACGCTGAACATTAAATGCTTACGCTAAGTAGATGTAGTATACAATTAAAAAAGTCATAGAAAAATGACGTTTATGTATAATGCAATTTTTAGAGTAAAATTTAAAAAAAGATTACTTTATTTTTTATTTAAGCAAAAAAATAAAAATTACTAAATGCACGGAAGGCAAAAATATAGGTAAATAGGAAAATCTACAAGGATATAAATCTCAAATATAGTTGAAATAAGATAATAACTAGCTAAATTAAGCACATTATTATATAATATTATAAATGTAAATGATAATATATATAAACTCGTAAAAATTAATTTTTAATAAAAAGTACTTGACCTAAATAATAGTGCTATTTTTTCATAAAAACGTAATTAAACTTAAAATATTTCAAAGTTTTCTTATAAGCAACCTCTTTGAAGCTTCCTCAACTTTATCTACCTTACTCGAGTTTTCAAAATCCTTATTTTTGGATGAATCGACCTCCGAGACGGATTCTACTAAATCTATTTGGTGGGTATCAATCTCTTCGTCTATAACAGTACTACCTTGTTTTATAAGTGTTATTTTATGACTAAATATATATATATGATATATTTCCACCTCTCGAAGTTAAATTTGAGCATTCCATATTACTTTCGGATAAAGTATTTGAAACACTAGGAGCAACAGAGCTTTCAAAAAGGTCTAGGCTCTCTTGAAACAGGTCAAGTTGGTCAAGTCCACTGTGAAAAGCAGGTGAACTAAAATTTTCTGAATCCACAGAAAAAGTTTCTAAATCTTCTTTTAAAAACAATTCATTCGCTAAACAATTACATAAACAATATCAGTATAAACAAACTGTCCTTGAATCAATAAAAATAACAGTCACCATCAACTAATTCCTTAGAAGATTCCATTTATAGTTAAAAAGGAATGTATTAAAAAAGATATAAAAGAGCAAAAAACCCCGTATTTCAACTTTATAACCAAATTCAAAACGCCTTCTTTTGAAAAAATATGAAATTTGTTCACTGCTGTATTACCTAAAAGAAGCAGTACCCGGTGATTGGTGATTTTATTTTGCATGTCCCCTCTTCTTACCCCCGTTCCTCCCCAGCCAAGGTTAGCTCTCCTTTATAATGAAAATTTAATCATTAGTCTGTAGAAATGCCAATGTTTTGTTACCAAATGCTTATAACCTGTTCTTCTGTTGCAGACGATAACGAATATACTTACTTCATTAAAAAGAGTACCACTTATCAACAACGCCAAAACTACGATATTAAACATATACAGAAAACATAGGACCGATAAATTTTAAAACCAGTTTCTAATTGATAACATGGCAAAGTTTAAAACAACTTGTCAGTAAAACCAGTCAGAATGGAATCATAAAAAGATTTTTATATAATTAGTTCAATAAAAGTTAAATGCAACGTATATAAATAACGCTAATACAAGATGATTGCCATGAAACACTGCTGTTGTTAGGTAGCTGAAGAATTTTAAGAAATTTCCAAATTGTTTATTACAATATAAAACACCAAATATTAAATTTGAACATAATTTAGTATGTGAAAAATTAATGTCTGTAATATAACTTTTAATTTAACATATACAGTAAAAATTAGACATGAAAAACAATCCTATACGCAAGATTATTAGCCAAGTTTATGTGACCTCGCTAACTAATTTTTTTACCCACATAACCTGCTTACTTACTCATCATAGTAGTAGAAATAAATATAATAATGACACCTTTGTGACAAGTAAAAAATTAGCTTCGACACTAATTGTATTAATTGTATTTTTTTTTTTAGAATTCCTCAGTAACCGGTGGTAAGGGCCCAAAATGCGAGCTTATTGTTAACCACGCATTAATAAAATTAAGTCCATAAATAGCCATGGAATGCATAAATAAAATTTCTAAGTGATGCGCTAGCAGGCCTTATATATGTAAAAACAAACACAATAAAAAAAAAAGAGATTATCTCCTATTTTTGCGCTCCTTTGTCTTAAAACTGTTTGCTTCTCCTAATTAAAAAGAAACATAAGACAAAACTAGTACTAAAAACACTTGGAAATAGCATAAAACTATGATGACCCAATCACATTTCTTCGAAAGTTACTAAGGACATACTATTGAGAACACCTTTAAACCGCTTGTCGCAGCATCACAATTTCTTAAGAAAAAGTCATGCTAATCTCTTTCTTTGTGAAGCGTGGGTGTCCAATACTTGGTGAAACTCTTTATTAGAGCTAACAAAGGCTAGGTTCATTACGCAACCATCAAAAGCCGAAATGACTTGAGTATGCGCGTAAATATCCTTAACCGCTAAGCTACGACGATACTTTTGGCTTTACGTATTTAACTTGTTACTCTAGTTAATTAACGGTGCGCAACTTTCTATTTTAAAAAACAGACGTCAAAAAATTAAAAGCTTTTTAGCAACGGCTAAGAATATCGCGCCATTATGGCACATGCGCGGCTAAGCAATCATGTACTTTACCTACCCACCACCGGAGGATAAGTCTCTAATTTTAGAGTTGGAAAGCTATTGCAATCTCTAAACCCTCATAGCCAACTTGAGCGCTTTAAGGTATCATGTTCCTCCATATAAAGAAAATTTGAAAGAAGGCAACTACAATGAAATGTATTAAGCGGTATGTTACCGTCGCTCTTATTCACAAAACCCAAAGGGGCCCGACAAAACTTTTAAAAACTGAACGACTGTCTTTCACTTGCACGTCCAAACGATAAACTGCGCAAAAGTTACTGCAGAAAGGCAACGACTCTGTTGTCAGGTCTTTGAGCTTAGAGCAAGCTTCTGCGCTCTTCCTCCTTCTGTGTAACTTCACAACACAGTGTATAAATCTTATGTTTTCGCAGCTAAGCGTGCCAATTGCGACCAGACCTATACAGTAAACTAATGTACCGCCGCCTGAAAAATCACTTTTCCTAAGGCGACCCCAACGTTCTTGTAGGCCTCTTGCCTGGCACAAAAACATTTTCTAAGCAACCGCAGTAACAGCAACAGCAACCAAAACTATGGCATTTTCTTAATATATTGACAACAAATTTGGCAACGATACTAAAGATTGCTAAGGGACTCTTGTAGCTAATGGTTTTAATCACGGGCAGCCCGCCCTGTCTGGCATCTATTTTGAAATGACTGGACGTATTGCTATTAGTAAAACTCATTTTTTGTCAGTTAACGGTATAGATTGTAGTTGTTCTTCTGAATAGTTCCCTTTATATTTCCTGGTTATTAAATTTGCAGCGCACCTGCTAGTTTTGTGCTCGCCCTAAACCAACTTGCTCGGACTTCAGGGCCTTATTTACTTTGGCCTTAGATAAGATGGCCCTGACTTGTCTTGATCATAGACTTCTAGGCGTACACTTTCTAAGTTAAAAACTAATTTGAGACAAAAAATTCCTAATGTATCTGTGTCTAACTATATTACTATCTTAGCTTTTTATTGGTTTCTCATTTGTTTAGCTCTTGTTGTGCTTTAGACCTTCGGTTGACTTTAGAACAAGGTCTAATCTGATGTAGTAATATCAATGTTTTAATTAGAAAGTAAACTCACTTAGTAAAGTTAACACCCCTTGGGCTCCTCTTTAATTTTTTATTGCAAATCTTGTGAACTCGAGTCATAGACAAACCGACCCGTTAGTGCCAATCTTTATTAAGATAGTTTACTAACATATTACTTAACTAGTATACTTTTAAAGAAAGTCGGCCAACATACGAATAAATCTAACGTGCATAAGGTTTGTGCAATAACCGAACAGAAATAAGGAACCAACTTCCCTATATAATCCTGTCTGATAAACAGAAGGAGCTTAAATTATTAACAATCAGTGTTTCGTAAGGGCTACAGAAACAAAAATTAATTATCTCTCTGGTAAACTACCGTACAAAATTTCTTTCCTTTTATAGAATAAAGTAGCTTATAAAATATTCCGCAACGCATAAATCAGTTACCTACCGCCTACCAAGGTTCACCATGTCTAAGTACTTTTGACCGTCCGTACGGGTGTAGGGCTTTAATAACTTACTACATACCTCTGCTTAAGTTTTGTCAATGGCAGTTGGGGGTGTAGAACATCACCTCCTTGCTAGCTTGGGCTTTCAAGTTTGGCAGTAAAATAACAGTGATAAACTCAATTTCAAAGTCTCTGGGCTGGATCGCCTTAGGGAAACAGTTGCAACAAGGCAAGAGTTTGAACCACTACAATTCATCTCTGCTAATGAAACTCCTTTTTTTATTCTCCTGTAAGTAGTGCACCTGCATCTCTTACTGGCAGCATTCTATCTTAGTAGGTAGCAATTTTTTTTGTAGCCTAAAAAGGATCGTACGTTTTCGAGCAGGATCGGACTAGAGTTAAATTCTATGGATCTGTTACTGATTCGCTGACTGATCATGCATTTTGAGTTTCGTTGAACATGGTTCGGGGTGTGGATGCCCTTCTTGGGAATATTTTTAGATTAAGCCATGTTCTAATCATTACTGTGCTACTTCGTATCCTAAATATAAACATGTGTTTTTATATCTTGAATTGAAACAACAGAGTAAGCTCTTTTTCACCCGATTGATGCCAACATAGGCCTATAATTTGGTTACCATGCTTTAACTAAGGACTCAGGGCATGACAGGAACCGCGGAGAGTAACACATGTTATTGTTAGCAGTTGCATTGCGCTTCAGGTTCTAAAAGATATTAAATATGTTAAAATCTGTGATAGACAACAGTAATTTAAAAGGTGATTCGTTTGGGGTCCAAAAATCGACTCCCTTGCCGGGAGCATTAAGAAGTGTAAAAGTTCCTAGCTGAACCCTCATAGGCCGCCTCTATCGATATTCTGCTCCTTGATCTTAGCGCTTACACTTCCGATTAAGCACATTCTATTAACTTGGTGGGATCGGAGGCTAGGTTGTTAAAATACAACGGGTTTTGGTGAGTAATTGCGTACGGAAAGGTCATGACAGTTGTGGTAATGAGTGATGTGGAGTAATACTATTAGTACGCAGTCTATGTACATTAAGTAAGTTCTATTTTTGGATTATCCACTGTAAAAACTAGGTTAGGGTCTAGGTGGACTGGGGGATCTGAATTTAAGTTTTCCATGTCCGCTTGCTGTCAAAGTATTGCTCGTAGGTAGTATGATGAGTAATTGGTATATTGTTATAATTCTATTTCCTAATAAGTTACACATGTTTTTTAAAGTATTTTAGCATACTTAAACGTCATTTAAGAATGAGCTAGGGCCATATACTTTACTTTCTACTTTAACCGAGTTTGTCTGGTACCGAAGCAAAAGTAAGCCTGCTCTGTTAAAAAAAATTACAAATTATCATAAAATACATTTTTATCAAATCCTAATTTATAAAAAATTTAAGGTGGCGACCGGGATGTTTATTACTATTAAGTAAAAGTGATGTATCTCAAAGAGTAAGGTTATGAAACGAGAGGTTTTCTTTTTATTATAAAAATATTAGAATATTTTCGAAATTAAAATATTTTTCGATCCATTATGTCCATGTAGGTTTAGAGGAACTATTAAATGTAAAAAGCTTCAGTAAAAGTGCTAATATTAAAAAATCAAGAATATTATTTAAAGTATAAGCATTTGGAAGATAACATTATTACCTGGATGAAAATATTTGATAGCTTTTTACTCACCTTAATATTTTTTTTAAATAAGAAAAATGTTTATTAGTTGAAGAGGTAAAAAGAAAAGTTACTTTTTTTTTAAAGATTTAAAAAAACAATAGGTATTAATATTTCTACTTCTTTTTATGTCAATTGTGGAGAGGTTCTTCAGAAATTGTAAAAATTAAAAGGGCTATAAAAAATTAAGAAAATAAGTCTACGCCCCCGCAGTCATGTGCCAATACACTAGCTTGACCTCATGATAGAGAGTTTATGTTAATCTAAAAGAGGAAGCGAACTATTTTAGATCCAGATAATATGCATAGCTTAAATTTAAGAAAACTTATTTTTAAAATTAAATAATTAAAAATAATAAACCACTCTCAACCGTGTAGACAAAATTAACAGAAGACAGACTTTTAAAAATTTGAAAGTATCTTGACAACCTTTGAAAATTAAAACCAGACCAAAAATAATATATTGCCTGTCAAAAAAAAGAGAGTTTGCGGTATCTAAGAAAACTATCTACCATGAAAATTTTGCATGTTCATTCGTAATTTTGCTTCCTCTAATATACTGTCTAGGTTCCATTTTTATTGCTTTCGTAATGACTGCTACAGTTTTTTATTTTTGTGTAAAAATATTTAGTGATAACGATACCGCAGTCAGTTATATATTTTAGGGTATCTGGGTGTTCTGCTCTGCTATAATGCAAGGTTAGCTGTCAGTTAAGAACAATCCGTACGTTGAGCACAAACTGCTAAGGGTAAGGTTGTTCTTAATACCACTTAAAGAAAAGGAAAATCTATATTAATCTTTAATGTTAAAAAATATGACTGGAGACGAAAACTTTGCCTAAGTCAACATACATCTTTAATTGGAAAACTATATTTCATATGCAACCATCGATCCACCGATAATATAGAACATTTATTGAATACAGTTGCTCTTTAAAAGAAACTGCTAAAGCTAAGAGCTCATGTATATTAGTTTTGTGCAATGAATCTTTCCTCCGCCCTAGAAAAAAAGGAACGCCAGGGACTCGAACCAGGCCCCAACCCGCGTGAGCCGCACTAAACACTCAGCCGGCTACGCGTTCCTCGCTCCGAGGATGTGAGCTTTATACTTGATGACCTCTTACTTTTAAATGCAAATGAAGCCAAAGGCTAATAAAAAAAAACACGAATTGTTCTATCTTCAAAATTCGAATGCGAAAAGAAACTAAAAAGGTTGGAAGGAAAACTCCGTTTGCTACTCACCAAAATTAAAAAAGTTAAAAAAGAAAGAAGAAAAAACCTTGAAACCTTACTTAAAACTTTTACGTTTAATTCTGAGGCAGATTTATTTTTTGAAAAGGATAACCGTGAAAAGCCAAAAAAAAAAGTAGAACATAATAAGAAAGATATTTTAACGGCCTTTCAACGTGATGACATCGGCCCTCTTGCTGATAAGTTAAACAAACAAGGTTTTTTTAAGAGAAAGAAAAACTTCGAGATTAACTCTTTACTAAATGAAAAGCCGTATAAAAGAAAAAAAGCATGTAAAAAATTATTGACTATTCGAAAAAAAAGAAAGTTTTATAGTAATAATCCAAACAAAAGTAAAAAGGGAGAAGTGAAGGAAACAGTTAACGTAGTTGGCAATAAAGCATTCAGGAAAGGTATTGTCGTATTGTTGTACAAAATCATATAATAATAAGTTTTAAATAGGCGATACTAAGGTTCAAAAAAGAGTAATAGGAGTTAAATCTAAGTGCTCCCAACTGACTGAGGTAGGCTTGTTACCTTTATTCTCATTTTTCTCTTAGCATAATATACTAACTTTTAAGGAGGGTGTAGCCAAAAATTCCTCTCAACTCCACAGTTTTAAGCGCCCCAGAAAAAAAGGTTGTATCTCTAAGGAATTAAAGGAAATAGGTTATAAACAATTTAAAAGATTGTATTTATTAGTTTTTTGCCTAACTATATCTTTTCTACTTGTGCCATAATATTTCTAAAACTATTACCGTTGCTATATAGGAACTAAAGGAGTTGACGAGGAAAAAAGTAATTTCGATTCAATCGGTCCAGTTTATAAAGTCCTTCCCTATATACGTTTTTATTCTTTTCGTTTACTCTATTATTTTTGTCGTATTGTTTATTTCTTGTTTTTATCTTGGTTTTTTTTTTATAAATCTTTTTGTTTTAGTGCCCTTTTTCAGAGTGTGTTATGAACGGAGAACACAATTTACTTCGGAGGTTATTATCTAAAGTCTTTTAAAGTCAGCTTTACTATGTGGGTCACTTTCAGTTGCTTCTCTTTTGTTGTAATTAATACTCAGCTTCCTACATAAATAGTTGTAGGGTTTGCTTTAAGACCTTTTTTGTTATACTATTTTATAAAAATGGTGTAATAGTTTGAAAGATTGTTTTAACGGAGTGCCTTTAGGATAAATTAGACATTGAAACTACGTGATGGAAATAATTAGCTCACTTTGACTTAAAAAAATATTTTTTTTCCACACAAAAAGAACGTTGTTGAGTAAGTATTATTAGATTACAAGAAAAAATTTTTTATTTGAAACTCTATAAAATATTTATATTTATTTATTACTATATAATAAACTAATAGTAATTTTTTATAGTCTAACCTTTTTACGCTGCTTATGCTTTTCTGAATTTTATATATATTATAGACACATTAGAGCGCATAAACAGAAAGGAGAGGACAATATGTTTACTTGTATGTTATTAATATTATTCTTATCATTATTAAAAAAAATACTGTAGCGGAAATTATTTTTTATTTATAATAATTAAAATAAAGTCGTAGAGTCTTGTCCTTTTTCCTTAAAAGTTATGAACTTATCATAACTGATTATTTTTTCCTTATTTTCCCTTTAGAAGGGTATAGCATATATCTTTTATTTTTATGAGGCGAAATATGTGAAAGTGGTGGTGCAGTAACGAGAAAATGGAAGAACATCCAAAGTTTTGTTAGCCATGTGTTACAGAAGCATGTGCTTGCCAATCGTAATTTACATAACGTGCTTTTTGATAAAAATAAAAAAAACCATTGAAAACTGTAAATATATATATTATGATAATTTATTATAACTAAAGAGCATATAAGCTTGATATTTTTATGTAAGTAAGTAAATATTTAATAGAAGTTGTGAAAGGAACTTTCACAAGAAGCCGATTTAAAGGACCCTCTTTTCTTGTCCCTTTATTAAACAGGTTTTCTTTATCTTTATTAATTAAAAATTGGGGAATATGAAAACTTTATATAGAGTCAAAATTTAGGTGTTATATTATTTTTTTGTTTGCTTACTTTTATACTTTTAACAAGGCCTGAACACTTTTTTGAATGGCCAGAGAGTGTTATAAATTACGATGTTTTAAACAATTGGTATCATGTTATTTGTGTATTTCTATGAAAACTATAAAAAGAGAATAATAAATATTATTACACTGTTACTCGTCTTATTATTTACTTGTGTAATACCAACTTTCTGCGTTTTTCATATGCTAGCGCTGCTTTAGAGTGTCTTCGCCAAAGTTCGCCAAAGTTTTGTTTTTCTAACGCTGATGAAATCCATCGATTACCTTCATTAAAAAGCAAATTTTTTGGTGAAGGTTTCTTTTTAAACTCTAGTGTATTTTTTTAAAGTTATTTGTACTTCAAATTTTTTTTATCCTGTTTATATTATTTATACATTAAATTAAGTTATTTTAAAGCTTTTCGACTATTCTTTTTTCTTTTTATTTGCTTATTAACTCTTTAAGTTTATTTTACACCGGTTACTGTTATTATTCAGCTTCCATTAAGTAAAGTTATTATTGTCTTTTTATTATTTTATTTGAGGTAAATATTTTGGCCACTTTCTCCCCTCTATTTACTTTCTGACTTTTGGCAGTTATAAATTCTGTGAACTAATTGGCAGGATCTTGTTAATTAGCATCGCCGTATTATTGCTTTAAAAATATCTATTTATTTTTATATAATAAAACTTTTAATATAAGAATTATAAAATTTTATTGTTTTTGATTATTATAAAATATATAGCATGTAAACTTTTTTTTAGCTATTGATTTTTTAATTCTTATTTTTAGGTGTTTTTTTTAATATTTATAAATAACTAAACTTATTTTTTTAAAATTTAATCTAAAATCGCTTTTTTGATTTTTTGAATATACCTGTGAAAAAGGATTGCATCTTTTCCTACGTTAATTATTTTTTGTCTAATTGTCTTATAACCTGCATGTATTTTTCTTTATAATTATAATATAAGACTTTGCGTTCTTAAAGTGCCTTTGTGCGTTTATTATTGCAAAAAAAAGTAGAGTTCCTTATATACTTTACCTTCTATTTATACATTGGCTATGAAAAAAAAAATTCTTGTTTATCATGCGTGGCTATTCTCATAAACTTGTTGAGGTTTTTATTAAAACTTTATTGAAATTCCTGCGAAACCCAAACTTATTTTATAATTAATAAATAACCCGCTTTTTTAGCAAATAAAGTTTTCACGCACCACCCCAACTATTGGGGGAGAAATTTTTTTCTTATAAATTTGTTTTCTTTCGTTATAGAACAGGGAATAGTTTTGGAAACAGGAGGTCCTGTTTGGTGCATGGAGTGGGTGCCCAACATCCCCGGTATGCTACACTTTATTTTTTTTTTTAATGCAACGCTTTACTTATATAGCAAATTTGGCGCTTTACGCCCTTTTTTTTAAGTATAGCTATTACCTAAATCGACTCTTATTTAAAGCAATGAATGGTTTAATGATTACATTACTGGAGTATTAAATTATAAGCGCCGTGAACTCGTTACAATCCTTTTTTTTAATTAGTTACATTATTATAATACAGTTGGAGAAAAGCAATATTTGACCATTGCAGCACGCACGGAAGAATGTTCCCGACTTTCTAATGCTAAAAATATATATAAATGTGCTTTGATTCAGTTATGGGAATGCGACTTCTCTGCTATAAGGTTGCCTATTTTTTCCTAATGTTTGTACTTCCAATATACACATCAATATTAATCTAGTAATAATAGTGTTATCAAGCAAACTTTCATATACTGTAACTCTAACATATTAGGCATTTCCTTCTTAAATACTACTGAAAACATCATATCTATATAGTTTGAGGAGGTTTATAATATTTCATTACTTCTATTTAATTCTTATGAAAAAAATTATTAGAGAAAAGTAAAAGTGTATATATACTAGAAACCAAACAAGAACCACTAGAAATGCAAGTAATATTAAAAAAAATTATTAAAAAGAAATATTTTAAATTTTATTTAATATTTTATCACGACTAAAATATTTATAATATATTTATTAAATTTGAACTATTTATATATTATTACATATTTACTTTTATTAAAGAAGAAATGCTATTGTTATGCGACTTGGCCTCGTGACTTATAACGGACTGATCTCTTGTATGAATTGGTGCCCCGGAAGTTTTAATAGACAATTGAAGAGAGTATAATAATAATAATAAATACATGCGAAACGCGCCATCATTTTAGTACAACTGTTTTTGACTTTTTGCGATTATCAACATCATATTGGTTTTTTTTATTAAGTTTATTAACTTAGCAGAAAACCTTTTTTTTAGTTTTGCTACTATTTTTTTTTATCTATTTACTAAACAACTTGTTCACTGCTATCTACTAAAATATTCGCAATGATATTATTGGCGCCAAGCGCAGTTTAGTAACTTTGGAGGGAAAATAAGCACTTATTTTGATGTCTGTACCTTTTACTTATACCCTATTTATAACAAGGAATCTTTGTTTTAATGAATATTGCTTTTCTCTATAAACGAGCAGAGTTTATTGGTTTTTTTAACAGCTAGGCATCCTCGCGGTATGTTTTTCTAGCCCGGTGCTTTGTTTATACCATGTTCCCCATCCTGATCGTTTAAACTCGGCAAACTTGACTTTGACATGTACTTTTTAATGAATCAGCATAATGTAGTAGATCGTGTACGACTTTACAATAGAATGAAGAAATTATTTTACGCGCATAAATTTATCATTAGTGTTTCGGCCACCCCCCAAGTGTTGGATTAATATTCTCTTTCTTTAATGCAGTTCTCTCTTTGCCGCCTCTTCGCGTGTATAACATTCATGAAGGCGCCTATTGCAGTTCACTTGCCTGGAAGTCAGTTCCAACTTTCATAAATATTGCAGTGGGAACGGATAACGGTATTAATTCCTTTCAATACAATATGTAATTTAAATATTATACACTCTATAATCATTGTTTTTATTAACCTTAAATTTCTTAAGACAACGTTTTGATGATATTAGTAATTACCGTAAACATAAACATAATAACTAGGGATAATCACTATTTTTG
The DNA here is from genome assembly GCF_036711695.1 of Zophobas morio. Lineage (NCBI taxonomy): Eukaryota > Metazoa > Arthropoda > Insecta > Coleoptera > Tenebrionidae > Zophobas > Zophobas morio. Next base: position 44,493 of record NW_026972168.1, on the reverse strand, counting down.
ATGTGTCTATGGAGGACACAGACGGTACTTATATTTAACATTTTTTAACGCTATATTTATTGGCTGTCGCGTTACTTTACTTCTTATACAATATTTTTGTGTATTTCTTGAACATGTTTTACATTTACTTAGTATACTTCAATGGTATTTTTATTCCTTTTACAACCGCTTAAAATGGTAATATTGCCATTATAGCAATGCATTTAGTGAGTTTGCTGGCTTTCTATTTTATGTATTCCTGCGTCTCTTATAACAGTAATTTAATTGAAAGGTGAAAATAACTATGATACTTACTACGTATTAGCGAAGCGGTAATAACATGCTTTACTGTAGGCAACAACGCTGTTTTTATGAGGTGGTACGCTCATGAAGGCCCTGTCACCTGCGTAAGTACTGTTATCATTTTTAATAATTTTCATATTTATCCTAAAAAGCGTTGTAATACAGACTTAAATAAACCTTTTAAGTTTGTACGGCCACATTTAGCTTTGCTCATTGGATATTTTAGTATTATGTGTCTTTTCACTGGTTTTTCTTGGTGCTCAATAAGCTTATAAGACCTTCTATCCTTTTTTCCTAGAAAGAAAGCACATGCAGCGTTTAACTATTTTCATGTGGTTCGATAGCGATTAATCTACGGTATTCCGAATATAAAAGGATGAACTGCGATAGGTGCGTAGTCGGGCGTTTAATAGGTCGACAAGGAGGAGTAGCCGCTTTTAAAGTTTCTTACGCCGCTCACTTTTTCATTTCATTATAACATTTAACGTTGTGCTTTAATTTTGAACCTCCATTTTTTAAAGTAATCAATTATGCTATGATTTTTCAGCTTTGCTATTGCGAAATGACTGAACACTTACTCTTGAGTGCTGGGGTCGACGGTAGTTTGCTCGTATGGGTAGCGCTGTTTACATAGAAATTATTTTCTTTTCTTTGTTGCTTTGAGCGAATGTCTTTTTACTGGATCGTTTTCTTTGTTACTTCTCTAGCGAACCATTTTTACTTTTTTAGTATAAAACGTATTACTTGAGTAATTTCCAAATATTTACTATCTTTATTTTTTAGGATGTGCGTGACGTCTCTTTTCCTCTTTTCCGTCATGACTTTGGAAATGGTTTATATTTTCGAGTTTACTTGAGTAAACATTCAAAAAAGTGAATAAGATAGCCCTTAAAAATAGTTTACGTATTATTATATTTTTATGAAATTTTAGAGTATTTATTTGTACATTAAATCACTCATTCAGATGCTGATTAATTGTTATATAACTAACAATATATATAATATGTATAAAATTTTGTTTAATTTTTCATAGCGCAAATATACGACTGCATTTGGTCCAAAAATATCAAAGGTTATTATTTATAAAAATATTTTTTTAAAAAAAATAGTGCTTAACATATGTGTACATGTCTTTTTAAATTTGTTGTAACTGCTCCGGCAAGTATTGTAATTCAAATATTTATATAAGTAAAAAAAAAAAATTACTGGTAAAATTTACGGTATATATACGGCGGAACATTGCAGGATTGCTATGCTCTTTTTTAAAGTAGTTTTATGAACGTTTTGTTAAAGGTTGTTTACTTTAAAAAATGTTATGTTCTGCGCCTTTTTAGCCGAATTCGTAGCTAGTTCAAAAATTAGGTGCATTCAATTGGTTATCGAAAGTAAAAGTCCTTGTTTTAAACAACCTTTGATAATAATTCTCTTAAGATTAAGAATTCTAACATCCTTTAAGGAAAATTTATGTTTGTTAATAGCAATCTGTTGTTATTAATATTTCTAGTAAAACCAATAAGGAAGTTTTTTAAAGAAATTATCAATCCGACCATAGTTCGTCTTGTCAATAGAATTGTCATGCTTATTTTTAAAAAAAATTAGTATTTATAAAGTAATGAGGAAGAACTAAGGAGCTTTATTAAACTTTGATATACTAATGTTATATCGGGTGCAAGATACATATATGAAATAGTTAGTTGGCTTTGAAGTCACACAGCGCTAACCTTAAAGGCTCTCAATAATTGATAAGCCACTTTCAATACACTTGCTGTTTGTATGTAGTTAACTGAGGAGGTGGTGGCAACCTTTAACGATAACAATATATAAAACGCGTCAATATGGGTGGGGGAGAGACCCTAAACTATATATATTCCATTATACTTAGCCCATAGTAAGAAAACTTACGGCATGCCAGCCGTTCTCCTTGCCGAACTTTTCGAGTTTTGTGTCACTTTTTATCAGAATAGATATGCATGGTTCTCTCACCTTGAAGAAATCGTAGTTTCATTAGGCTATTACCAGTAAAAGGCTCTTACTAATTATAAAGGCGCCACTTTTATATTGTACTAACTTTTCTAGTTGTACCTTGTAAGATTCTCGTAAAACTTTTGGTTTTTAACCCGAAGAGTATGTTATTAGTTTTAGTCAACTCATAAAATTTACCCTCGCACCTCAAACAGTTTTATCACGTAATTCGTAGAAATTATTAGTAAAAAAAACGTTTATAATATTTGGTTAAGAAGGGTCGCTCTGCATAACTATAAAAATTATTGTGGTTTTTGTAATATTAAACAATTTATGAATCACTATATCACTGCAATCGTTTATAGGGCCTTTATGCTCGCTCTCCGATGGAAGAGTCCTTTTTATTAGCCTCTTATTAAAAAAAGCATTAAAAATCGTAGAAGGAAAGGAAGTACTGAGAGTAATATATAGTCGTATATCCGCACACTTCCCTTCTTTTTATTACTTACGTTTTTAGGGCATTAGCTTCCCGCCCCTCCTTAAAACGGAACCTTTCGTTATTCTTTGTTGTTCAGAAGGTTTTCTTGGGCTGAATATGTTACAACATTTAGTTATTTCACATTATATTTAGGCGGGGAACTATTTATGACGTATATTCGTTCCAGAAATATAGTAATTATATATATTCTATGTATAAGCTTAATGGATAAACACTAATAGTAAATTGCGTATTGTTATTAATAACTTTAAATTTCTAGCCCTTCCCCTATTGTTCAAGTACAACTGCCTACTTGAGTAACAACTCAAATTCGCCTCAAAACTGCGAGTCTCAAGAAAAATTATGGCCAGGAGTTAAAACTTTATTATCCAATTCTTGGCGTGCTACGGACATCTTGTACATATTCTCTGATTGGTCGGAACCCTACGTTAACCAGCCAAAAGTGGTAAAAAGAGAACTCCGTCTTTTTTTCTAATACTTATTCAAGTAACTTAATCAACTGTACACCCTTTAACTTTCAATTCTGTGGGTCTTAATGTTTTTTCTTTATAACTCTTAAGAAAAAGCACATGCGAGAGCAACAAGAACCACAAGCAATCCCGCCTGTTTTCGTGGCACTTCACAAAGTATAATATTTATATTATTGTTAATAAGGCTATTGTCAACGTTTCTATTTTTATAAATACTCATTATGACTATATTAATAAGGTGAAATACTGTCCGAGTATGACGGACAAAAGCTGGTTTGCATACGGCGGATGGAATGGATTGGTTAGACTTCGAAACATCACTTCTATAAGTCGGCAATTTAAAATTATTTAAAAAAAGTTCGTATATATTTTTTGAAGCCCATATTTACTATATAAAAAGTTTATTTCTTCTTTTCCTTTATAAAAATTTCTTTGTGCTTAAACAGCATTGGCCCCCCGCCCCTTTTAATACTAAATTATTTCCCTTTCCTGATACTACTGTTTTAGAGAGTTGCTATAATGTATGCACCTTACAATTCCGGTTAATAAAAAATTTTGTTAAAACCCCTTTAGAGGACATTTATATAGGAAAAAATTATACGCAAAATGTGTTTGGCTATATAAGAAAGAGGCATTATTATAACTATACGTATACCAATAGCCTTTTATAGTTGTCAGTTGTTTCTCATAAGGCTGTGGTATCCTGTTAACTTGGTTTCCACCTTTAATAATAAAGTATTCTGGGTCTTAACATTATCAATAGAAATTATGAACCCTAAATGTAGCCCTACTCCTGGCCCTTCGATTGACCGAAATCTTTTTTAAAGATCAATAACTACTCAACTACACACTCGGCATGATTAACTTAATGCGCTTCGATGTGTTAGCCTCTAATGCAGTGAAATCCAAAGTACTCACTTTACGGCTATATGGTTGTTGCAAGTAAACCATAGAAGAGCCATCATTATTTTCGTAATCTCTTTTTACTCCATATTCAAACAGCCGTCTCTTCTACACTACCCCCTGGGATACTGTTTCCATGAGCTTATCATCGTCGTTTATCGCTAGTCTTCTTGTATATTAGTATTCTAAACAACTACTTGTTGTACTCTTATATTTCAAGAAAACCTCTAATAAATGCGCGACCTGTAAAAAGTGGAATTTGACTCGTTAAAAATTTATCTAATTAATAATTTTGAACCAATCATCTTTTAGATCCCCCACACTCGCCTCTAAAATTACATACACTCCGAATATAAACTATAGCTTATTATTTTAAAAAAAAAAAATTCGTCGAAATAAACGTTACAGAAATAGTAATCATAATTTTAAGCTTTTTAAGCTGGGATTGGACGCTGAGCTCCACATGTCCGCGTCTTCCTCAAGCGAGCCGAAGGAGCTTCTGGAAAGGGATGCAAAGGTGCGCTCGGCCTCTTCAAGCTCTTCTCGAATTAATGGCACCGCGGCGGCCGCCTCCAGACATGTAAGAGCATCTGCAGGAAAGAAAATATTAATGAATAAAGAGAGTATATGTGTACATTAGTATTACCTCGCCGGAGTTGTTCCATTTTTTCTTTGAGTTCCTTTTTAGCAGATGGTAAAAGCTTTACCGAATACCTTTAAAAGAAAAATTGTTAGTTGTAAAATAGTTCTTTTTAAACGTTATTAAAAAAAGTAATCCCACAGAAAACAATATTTAGATTTAATTATAACTTTCTAACAGGAGCTATTAACAAAACTTCATATATACAACAAATTTTAACTTGTAGATATTTTCCTTCCTGTATTTTTCATAAAAAATATCTTTATAATGCAGTATGTTTTCTTTCCTGTTAAATATTTGAGTAACTTTAGAGTATTTTTATATAATGGAAAGACCCGATAATCTTTTCTACTATGTTTTCCGCAAAAGTTTCTGCACATGTGTGTTACATTAGTTGAAAAATAAATTTAGGGGAGGGAATATTAATAAACCTTCGTTGTATATAACAAACTGAGCATTTTCGTCTTGGAAAACAATAACAGGACTCTGTATGAGACGGTAAATAAAAGAAAGTGAATAATTAAATAACTTACTATACACTCTAATAAAGCAAGATACATAAATAAAACTTTAACTAAAAATATTCAGCTACCATTATAAGATATTTTTTTTACAATATATATATATAACTTACCAAAGGAACTTGAAAAATAGTTGCGCCGGACTGAATTAACTAATATACAATTGAGGAAGAGAATGAAAAAAACTTTATTATTAATAGTCTAAATCAATGCTTTTATTTTCTTTTTATAATAGTTTATATTCCTCAATTATATTTCCTTTATATTGAGTAAAAAAAGTTTTAATAAAGTAAAACCTCCTCATAAATCGCGTTGGCTTTCGAATAAAGAGTTTCCCCTTCCAAGGCACCAGAACTGTAGAAAAGCGGTATAATATAGACTGAGGCCGCCAATATACTAATTTCTGCCAGAATAGTCCTGAATAAAGTTGTAAATATTAATAATATCAAGATTAATAGATAAAGAGTTTAAAATAATGGTAGTAGAGATATTTAATATAATTTACTTTTCCAGGGGTTCTGAAAGCTCTATTATATAAAAACAATAGTGAATACGGGAACATATGTCGGTATTAATATACTGCTCTTCAAAAAAGGCAGTGAACTGGTTTTGCATGTCCAACTGAAAACGTTCCTGTATATTTTCTATTATTTTAGTAAGCCTGACAAATAAAGGATAAGTTATTCAATGTTTCAGGAAAATCTTGAAAATAGCGGTTGGTTGTTTTCAAAGTTTTTAAAGATATTTAACAAAGTTTAGTTTTCCTACTATTTATATACTTAAGTGTTAACATGAAAGTTAAAACCAGAGGCCTTAATAATATTAATTTCAATAAATCTTAAAAGGATTCCTTTAAAAACTTTAAAAATAAAGTAGAATTTCTATAATTAGTTACTTTAAATTATTTAAACTATTTATAAAGTAAGGCTGCGATAACTTGTAACTTTTTATTTTTCAAATGTAGTAGTGTTATTTTTTGTGCTTTCCAAAAATATATAAATGTGTATTTATAGAACATTTATAATAATCTACTCTACATTTCACAATCTTGCCTCTTTCTGTATTAGAAACACTCGTACTTAATATGCGCTTTGGTTAAAAATTTCTTATTTTATTTTTTAAATAAAACATCTCGAACCTAGTAACAGAAAAGTCCTTTTATTGTAAGAAACTTTTGGTTAGTAATGTTACTGCACATTATTTTATAATCTCATAAGGTGTTATTTCGCTGTGATAACTTTACAATTGTTTGAATAAATTGTTAAGCTCTGGGTCCTCTATATTACTCAAATTAACAAATATATTTTTTTATTATTCACTGTTAAATATTTAATTTCATAATATAATAATATATATAACCCGTTTTCATCAGGAAAAGAATGACCAATAATGGAAAGTAAGATTGAATGACGACTTGTAATAATTGTCACTTTTTCTTAATAATAATAAGCGATAATAATATTATGTTTAAAAGATAAAAAGCAATATTCAAATGGCTTAAATGACTAAAAAGTGCAAGAGCTACTAACTTTGAGGCTCTTGGGGATCATTATAATCAAGAGCGAATGAGGATTCCGCGAAAAAGGAAGAAAATTTACTAACAAGCTCTTCCTTGGGACCTGTAAATTAATAAAGCTTATTTAAAAATAAGTATAGGTTCATATATAGAAATTACTAATTAACAACTACTACTTAAAGAACATATAACAAATGTTTCAAATTTTTATATCGTATAGTTTATAATTTATTTTAAGGCATATGCTTATCTTTACTGTGTAATGTATTTTTAGTTATATACGATTAACTTTCTTTTTAACTTTTTATAAAATGCTTAAGTATACTCAGATAGCCTCATTCTATCTTGAGGCGATTTCTGTTACAATATAAAATAATCCCAAACTTAATTCTTTGATAAACGCTTAGAGAAAAAAGTTTTGTAGTTTACAACTTAGAGAATTATAAATCAGGCTAAAATATAAATATGAGGAATTAAAAGCGCAACAGAAAGTTGTTCTAAAGTTTGGTACTTAAAAAACGCCATTTTATGTTTACGCAAGATTAAATTTTGAATTATAGTTATGATAACAGTAACAATAAGGAACGCAGCCCTTTAACAAATTATTATTCAAGTTTACCAAGAAACGTGTACTGTTAAATGCTAACCTACTGACAGAGGGTACTATTCCGTATTATTCCTTTTAAAATTTTAAACTACGCCAACAATTTAAAAACAAAAAAAGCTGTAGCGATAAGCACTGCTGGACCAAAAGTAAGATTTGCAAGAGTTACTCCAACTGGCATGCCCGTTATCAGGAAGTTCACAGTATCTTCTACCCCCATCTTCCTCCTTCATGTCAGCTTTCTTCAGAATTTGTGACTTTGCTCAGAGTATGATTTTAAAAAATATATATTCTTTAACAAACGTATAAACTTGATCGTTGAGTCTACGAACCTTCATTACAAGCGACCTAAGTGAGGTTAAGTTTATCCATTAAGCTTGGTACGCTGGAGTAGTAACTACGAATACTATCAGGGCCCAACTGCATAATTGAACCAGCGAACAGGTAAAGAGTTTTAAGTTACTTACGTTTGTTTCTACCAGTTTTCTTGTGTATAACCCCCAATTTTTTTTAAATTTTTATTAAGCGTAATCGTTTTTTTTAAAAAAATACTCATTTTTAACTACTACTAAAACGAGAGAGGTACAAGTGGGCACCCATTAAGTTATAAGGTATTTTTTATATATAATAAGGAGTTAAGCTAGAAAATTTTTGGTTACTTTTAAATTTAAATAATTTTTATGGCGTTTAAATTAACTTAAAATATATACAATTCAAAGGATACCATATAATCACACTTACTATCAGCTAAAAATACGCTTTTGATTGGTATAGAAGCTACAAAAGGGTTCCAAATAGAAATTTAGTGTATAATGGCACTGACGTTAACTAGAGGCGCTATAAAACAAACTCTTCCCAATTTAAAGTAAAGTTTTTTCCAATGGAAGGAAGCCTATTTAAGCTATTGAGTATATGCGAAGCCCTTTGAATAAGATTGGATATTCAATTAAAAGTTGCTAACGGTAATAACTGTTAAAGTCTTAAAATTAGTGGAACTCTTCTAAGATAAGAAAGTCGCTATTTAAATTTACAGCGTAAATGTTTACTTTACCAACAGATAGAAAATTTTTACAATAGCTAAATTTTAAAGTTTTTTTATAGCAAAAAAAAGGCACACTAGTATACTTTGCGAGTTACCTAGAATCAGGAGATTCAATGATTTTTCAAAAAAAATAGGGAATGGTAAATTTTCGCAACTTTTATCTTTTAAAATTTCATGTTGTTGCAAGGAATCTATAAGATCTTAAATTGAAATAATACATATAAGTAAATTATAAAAAGTTTTAAGTTTGCTCCAGTTAGTATTAATCTAAAAATTTGTTACTATCAACTATTATTAACTCAAATAAAGTATACATTATTTAAAGGTTGATATCGTTAGCATTGTTATAAACATAATAAAACTATTAATATATAAAACAAAAAGACTCTATAACTTGTTTACCTAAGGCTTGAAGTTCATTCAAGCACTGTTTTTCAATTAAATTCAAGTTAAATTTATGGGGATATTTCTCTGCCTGTAAAAAAATGGTGGAATCTGTTTGTATTCCAATGTCATGCACATAAATTTCTTTGAAATATTTTCCTTTATGTGCTTTTAAGCTGTGAAGTTTGCTGAATGAATAAAGGACTTAACTTAATATATATTGGAAATATACCTTTTTTTCTTAACGATTCCATCAATATTTTTTAAGTTAGAAAATAACAAATTCTCTTGTTGCATCATAAGTCAGAAATGAAATAGTTAAACCATTCATTTACTAATATATAAATGGCTATTTTTGTGCTCGAACGAGTTAGCAATTCGAATACTCGAGCTCTACTAGGTCATAATTATGTTTGCAACCTTCAAAGACCGAAAATGAAAGTCGCATCGACGGTAATCAAAGCGTCAACCCTGAGTTTTGCCCGTAATTACACAGAAAAAAATAAAAATAACTACGACGACAATTCTCAATCCTTTAATAATATATTTACATACCCAATCTATTATTACTGTCTAAAAATTTTGAGTATCAAAAGTTGACTTAAATACCCTGGCCTTTGGCGTAAATCAATTATATCGAGGTTGTGAGTTGTCCTAGTAGCTCAGAGGTTAAAACTATTGACCCGCATAATTCAGGTTGGTGAGATAGATTTCCTTATTCCACCTGTTATATTGGCCTAAGAGAAGTTATACAAGAACACCCTCTGCCTCCCTTAATAGGGTTAATACTCAATTAAACTCATCAAGTGCGTGAAAAAGTATTTAAATAAGCTGTTGTGTAAATTCACTTATGCCTTTTGTTTGCTACGAATGATTAATTTCACAGTGATAAAAATATTGAAATCTTAAGAGTTTATTAAAACTTGCCCTTAAATACCTTTAACAAGGTGGTAACTGCACTAATACCATGGTAAGATCTTCAATTATTAATAAAACGGGGCTAAACCAAGTACCCTAAAACAAGACACGCTGTCTCCTTAGTAATGTTATTAATATTTAGAACATTTTAGATTCCAATCTAAATAAGTAACTAGAGATGAAGCAGTTAGATAAAATCTTTAAGTTGACTAGGAAAATATTAATTAAGCAGTCGCGTTCGTAGATTAGAATTTTAAAGGTAACAACTTGAAATACAAGAGAGATAATATATATATAATGATTAACAAAATAGAGTAAAGCAGGAGGCCTTAATTCTTGTCAAAGACCCGTAACTAAAGCACGTGATTTTAGTAATTAAAATTAGTAATGCAACCGCTCGTGTTACCTGTTTTTAAATTAAAAAAATTAAAATTTGAAAAAATTACTTTTTATAGTAATATTTTCTTCAGTAATGCTTTTTTCTTTGGAGGAAGAAAAGAGTTCGTCTATTCTTTTCTTCATTATTGGGTCTTCTAGTGATGATCGTTCACACATGTTACTGACCTGACTTTTAAAAACGGTGTTATAAGACAGAGGAGAGAGTTAAAAGTTTTAAAAACAAGCGTTGAAAGGTTAAATAATTTAACAAAATTAAGAATCCAATCTTTACGACTAAGCTAAAACGTGGATGCGAGGAAACCGAGAGATTGTTACTTCTATAAAAATGTTAAAATGTTAAAAAACAAGGAGTTAACATTAATAACATTTATGTATACATGACTTAATATGAAAATAACAAAGAAGAGAATAAAAGAACAGAACTAAGGCAAGGAAGAGTCCCGATCATAAAAAAGAGTAAACACAACACAACATTTTTTTTTTTAGCACATTCATACCACGGCAGTAGCTAACTAAGACTTAAAACCCCTTAATTATGGCCACCTCTTCTCCAAGAGGGGCATGAATGCCCTTCTGAGCATTCTCCCGAAGGGGTATTAGAGTTTTTTAGAGCCCTCCGCCCTAACCCTAAACCTTAACGCTAAAAACCATCACCAGGAGAGGAACCCTCAAATACTTGCTTCGAAGTCACCTGAGATCAGTTAGCAGAGCGACAGACATGCTTCCCCGACTAAGAGCTATGAGCGCCAGCCAGAGGAGGGGACCCTTAGACCACTCCTCAAGTTCGAGCTAGCATTATACATGCAAAAGTCACTAAAAAATCAATCAAGTGTACCTGCTTGAAGAAGTGCTAAGGCAAAGTATTATAATGGGTTTCAGCGGGTACATAAAAAAGTAAAATAATTGATAATTATCCAAGTAAGAAATTCAGAATGAGCCCTGCATTAGAAAAAAAATAGAAAATGCTAAGTGCTTAATAGATGAAAATTTCAAGTATATTGATTGAAAAGTTTCAATACTGCAAGAACGAGTTGTCTAAAATTCCCCATGAAGATGCTTAGCTACAAAATACATTATAGGGGTTTGCAAAGTGACCGAAGGTTGTGGTTCTAGGGCTATGTTTTGGCATGGAGACTGCTCACTGGCCTTAAAGGTCAAGTTTTTATATATAATAACGGCATCGTTTACAACTTTATAGGCTACAAGTTGAATTGAAACGTATATGCTGAGGCCACTATTAAGGAAACCAAAAGTTAATTGAAGAGTAAAATGATTGTTCCTCTCTAAACACTATTTAAGATGTTTACCTACACGATCTTTATTATGAGTCTGTTAACAAGCTTGGTTATTACGATGATTTGTAAAGAATATATATTTGTCTACATTAACTTTTGCAGAAATAATAGAGAATTTTACTGGTCTTCAATTTTTTTTTTGGAAAAACTATGGGACCCTAGTTTTTGACAGCTAAAAAATTAAAAGTTACCTCGGATAAGTGGGTTTATAAGTATAATTTAACCCTTTAATGAAAAAAACTATGGGGCTTAAGATGGATTTGTTGTTTTAAGGGAATCACTCAATTGAACCTAGGTGACAAGTGGTAAACACAGTAATTTGCCACCTATAAGGGGTTAAAGAGTCCGCCCCCTCCAGACCCACCGTCTCACAACATATTGCAAAGGGGTACTCTAGTATAACGAAAGCCACGACGAAAGCAATTAAAAAGTACTAATTTACCCAAGGCTTTTTGGATAGAAGCAATGAGCCTTACCGCCCCAATAACCCACCAGACATCATGCTTGGGGAAAATGGTACTAAACCTAATTTAACCAAATTAATTATGTTTCGGGTTCATAGCATTAAACCTAGAAAACAATAGCTTTGCAAAAACTCACGTATTAAAGTAATTCAAAGTAGCAACTTTTTCCCGTTATGTAGTTACGAGACGCAAGCGCGCCTTGTAATAATTAGTAAATAAAGGCTATTATAAAAACCAGAGGTGCATTTTAACGCTAATTAAAAATTACTGTATATATCTTTTGCATAATAATCGCGCCTTCTAATTTACTTCTGTTTTAGGAACGTCAGGCGTAAAGCAGTTCCTGTTTCTGCTTCTTCCCTACTATTACACTATTGTCGTAGGTGTTGTAGTTAATATATAAATATAAAATACTAAGCGTATTGGGAGCAAAAATTAATAATTGTGCCAACATAACAAACACTGATAAAGGAAGTAATTGCAACGTGAATAACTAATTAGCTATAAATGAAAGAGCGACACGACACAGGTAGTAAAGTGGTTGGTCAAGGTGATAGAGCATCTTCACAGTAACCGGAAATTCCTATCAATAGATCCAAAACAAATATTAAAAAATGAAAAGCGAAAATCTATACTGGTAGAATATTGGAAAAGCAATAAATGAGTTGAGCAAAAATTTTAGTTGAAGGCTAACTGTTTGATTCATATTTATTAACTCAATCTAGTTTTTATTAGGCAATAACATGCCTTGTTGAGCGTGGCAGTGTTCATAGTTTTAACGAATGTTTCAACCCCAACTAAAACATTATACAGAGGGCTTGCTACTATAAAACAAGAGGAAAACAGTTATCATGATATTATAAACATAAGCATTTTGATTTTTTATATATTAGACTTCTACTTTCAAAACCTCAGTTACATATATACAAGTATGCTTTAACGTTTATAACAAATAGTTTGAACTATTGTAGCGAATTCAGTTAAGGAAGTAATTCTATCAATAATCGTTTTTTAAAAAAATGGAAACTTCTTTACTTTTAAGTGTTCAAAAGTTTTTTAGCTCTCTCATACTGTTTCCTAGATTTTAAAATTGTTTTTAAAAATCTGCTTAGTTCTACAGCCCCACAAAAGATTGAGAAAATTTAATAGTATAACTAAAATTTTTAAAAAGCTTGCAACTGTAAGTTACTTATTATATATGTTGTTCTCGCCACTAATTACCATTCATACTTTTACGCTCATAGCGTAAACTTGTTAGACCTTTTGGATCAAGAATGTGAATTAGATATATTATTTCCTTCTCTATTATCACCATCTTTCAGTTACTTCCGCTTCTTATGATGTTTAAAATCGTTGTTAAATGTTATTTCTAGTGCTGCAGAACAAAGACCTTTCACTATCAGACAGTCATAAAATTTTTTGCAATTATAGGTAAAAGTAAAATCGTAGTAAATTGTAATTAGCTTTAAGTGTTTCTATGGTGAATACATAAATCCAAGAAGAATATGCCTACATACGGGGAGTTTGGGGGGGAAGGGAATAACATTTTTCTTTCTTGGAAGTTGCTTTACCTTAAACATGACTAAGATTTCCTTCAATATCTATTAAATATTCCCACTGTAGCCATGGAAATAGAAATTCATTTTATAGTAAGCAAGTAATATATTTTTATAAGTAAAATTTATGCTTAGTACTTATTTAAAAAATATCTAATTAACTGCCAAATTAAAGCACTTTTTAACTTTAGTATTTGTTAAAAAAAACCGGAAACTTGAATTTTGGAAGTAACCATATGGGTTTGCCGGACATTTAATTGTGGGCATCTCTAGTCACTTTATTAAAATTTTTTGGCAAACCCTACTACTGACTTATATCCAGAAAATAGGTATAGCTCATTTATATATTGTTTAGATTAAACAAATTCAAAATAATAAATAGATAAAACTTTCCTGCAAAATAGGCCTTTGTGGGTATTTCTGCTGATAGCTGACAAAACTTGTACAAGTATTTATTTATTTGTTGATGGTTTTTTTCTGATACTCGCTCCAGTCACAACTTCAAGTACTTAGAGCTCTTTATCAGAAATAGTTTCCTACTTTGTCCAACAGTCAAAATAATCACCGGATTTAAAGGAAAGAGCGCGCTCTGGTGGCTAAACTTTGGAGTAAACGGAATGAAAACACCCTTAGTCGAATGTGCCCTTTAATGTATTTGTTTATTATAAATGGCATTTCCTGGTCCTCGATCGAGTGAACAACTTCAAATACACAAGCTTTTAAACAGGTTTTTAGCCGTCCACGAGTAAAAGAAAAATTATTATTTTAAAACGTGTGCTTTACTTCCGGGTTAAATTTCCAGACCTTAGCTTTCAACGGCCTTGCTGAGTACGTCGCGCGGTGGTATTGTGTGCCGTCCAACGACTTGTAACTGATGTTCCAATTATCCGTTCGTAGAGGGCGACGGTATCAATTTTAAAGATTGTGAACAGCAGCTCAGTTTGTAGTTCGTGGTAAATTGTAACATTGTGCACAAAGCAGTTTATTTTGTAATACTTGAAGAGAGCACGTTTTGGCCGATAAGTTGTAGGCCCAGGCATGAGGTGTGTATGTCATAATCGGGCCGAATGTACAGCACATAAAGCCCTCGCTTATTGCGAAACGAAAATTTACTTGAAGATATAACATTCGGGTCACCTGCCTTGACTTTCGCCGCCACGTAATTTACGTGTGGAAGCTACGAAAGCTTAAATCCTATACTGACCCTTAGTATTTTACCTGAGGACACCCACGGAATTTCCTTGGTTAAAAGTTAACGGTGTCGGCAGACGACCATAGCTAGCAAACGCATCGAGAAAATTTACTAGGTGCTTATATAGTAAAATGGGTGACTTTGGCGATGAATAACTCATCGTATCCTCGGCGTAAATGGCGATCCGCGTGTGAAGGTGGACTGGCAAAGGAAGGGCTGCTCGTATATAGCGCGAATAGCAGCGGTGATATAAGAGAGGCTGGTGGGGCCCCCGCTAAGAGATAGCGAGGTGAGGACAGCGCAACGCCTACTCACACGTTGAAAACCCGGCCGTTTAGATATGCCTTGAGAACTTCTCGAAAGTCGCGCGGTGTCGCCAGAGCATGGAGCTGCTTAACAGGCACCTTGCCATACTCGGTCGAAAGTCTTCTCAACATCGAGAAAGACTGCGCCGGTGTCTTCCTTAAAATTAAAGGCTCTGGTCGTCCATTCGGTTAGGCGAAGAATTTATTGAGTCTTTGAGTGTTTTCTTGCGAAATATATATGCCGCTTATATATAGTACTTGCTAACAATACTTTTAAGCACTCACACTAGAAGCGCCAATATCAGACGCTCCGAATATAGGCACAAATACAAGCTAACCCGTTATAATGCTTTACAAGTTGTTCTTGCAGCCCCGGAACAGGGGAATGTTGTTAGTACATCACATTATGCAGGTCTTGCCTACGTGGCTTTAGTCTGACACTACTCAATCGGACAAGGAGTATTGTTCTGCATAATATAGCTGCTTTCATAAACTGTTTTTCATAGCTTATTGATTACACCAGCTCTTCATTCACTACGCCTAAGGAGGAATAACTGCAGAGAGCATTGCTAATACTCAAAGCGACGCCTCAAATCTAAATGCGTTTACTACGAGAAAGTCATTCTTGAATGAGACAAGCCAAGTCAGCGAACCTGAAGGCACTAGGTACAAGGCAGGTCGCGAACGCAAAATGAAACATCCAGAAGATACAGGTAATATAGAACTTACCACAGGATTTTACCCGACTTGGAGTTTTTACCCTTTTTAAGAGCATATCTTTCGATACGTGATTCCCAACATATAATTGTAAGTTAGTTAGTTATTGCAACTTTAGAACCCTCCTAAGTAACGTTCAGCTCACAACTCAGAGCTTCAACCAAGAAGGTGCCATAATCACACCGTAAAGGTGTTTCAGTCATTACAATAATCCGTGTTAGTAGCATTAACCAAAGAGTTAAGTAGGACCTTTCGAGTTGTAGAGGGTAACAAGACCCGACCAAAGTTAATTTACATCAGAACTTTATTCCGCCTTAGGATAGCAATTTTTTAAGCTACATAGACCGTAACCATTTGAACCGCCAAGGGCTAACGTCAAAGGCGGACACGAATTTTGTATATAGGCACGTCTTTTCGTGCTTTTGTACGACAATGAATCTGGGGAAGGGACAGGAATCCTTATGTCCATGAAGAGTGCACTATGCTGGACACCAGCCAAAAGAATGTGACTAATGGTCAAGTTCGATGCTATCACTAAAAGCCCGACCGACCGCAGTTGCCTGGTAGGCAAAGTTATGAGTCCCAAGCAGGACTTATTAGCCGCTGCGACCATAACCAGCAAAGGAAACTCACTCGCAGGCAAGCGCTCAAGATGAAAGATGAAAGATAGAAAAATATACCAAGCGTCGGTACAGGCGCGAGCCTCAAGGCAGGAGAACGAATCTCTTCTCTTATAGGGTAATTTCAAGAACCTAAATTAGAATAAAACGACCAGTTAAAGGTCCAAAAAATGCTTCTACCTATAAAAAGATAACATAAAGGAAACTCTTGCAAAAATTTAAAGGTAGAAACACTAAAAAAAATAAACCAATATAATATAAAAACATATATACAAAAATATTAGAATACTAGTAATAACACTGCTCACAATGCATACTTTATGTATACTATATAATAGTAGTATTCATTTATTAGTAGTGAGTATTGTTCAATTCATTCGCAAAAGATATACTATATACTTGTTAGTCACTACTAAGTTCTACAATAGGTATCTTAATTCGATACAAGTAGCGTTCTTTTCGTATCACTCGTTAATAGAACCGACAAGATATAGGCTAATGTTTGCCGAATCCACTTGAATTCTATCAACTTAGCCCCTAGAACCAATGTAGAGTTAGTTTGAAGGGATCTTCTTTACCGCTTTGATAATCATAGTTGCCAAAGGAGTCAAGTAGGCAATACAATACTGCTAGTGTTGATACGACGATTTAATTATCGATAGACTTGCTGTTCAGCTCAAGTGTCAGATGTTAACTTAATTTCAAGGTAAACATGTTTATGCAAGCTACTGGACAGCTCAAAGAAATTGCACCTTACAAAGATCTATTGTCAACACCCTGTGTTACCATTTTTAGAGCATATTTTTCAATACGCAAATCTTACCTAGGGTTCTCCTAAGTAAACGTGCACCCTCATCGCTATGCCTCCTGGTAAGGCAACCATATTCAAAAACCAACATGGAAGCTTTCTTACAATAGAATGTCAATCCAGAGCAAATATCTTTAGCTTTTAATCTTTTCAACTAAATTCCAAGAAAGCAGAGGTTACCAGAGGGTTACTAAACATCACAAGGTTAATTTTCAACTACATTAACGTTTAATCAACCTTAGAATGAACATTAGCCCCGTACAACGTCCCTTGGTAGAGTCTAAAGCCGGTTGCTGAGACTACAGGAAAGTTACAACGCCATATGTTCAATAACCAAGATTACTTCCTAGTTGTTGAGATTCTTACTAGTGACAATCTGTTAAAGTTAAGTTGAATTTTTGAAGTTGGTTCCTACACCTTGGAAGAGTACAAGACTTTTTTTCATTGTACTCTATTACTATAGTTTTTAATAAACTTCCACTTTAGTAGAGCAAAACTAACTAACACTCTAGAATGCTAATTAACTTGTCCTACCAACGTAGAACGTAAAAAAGGAGACAAGCTATATTTTTCCTCTCTTAGGCATTTTAGTAGGTCGTACGGCAATACGTATTTCCTACTCGAGCCAGGCCCTAATTAAACTACTTTGGGTTGATTGAAACCTTGGTAAAATTTAACGAACCTCCACAACTGACTTCGAAAGGACTTCAATTACCTTACTAACTGCCGACAAAAGGGTGACCGGTCGATAGTTGTGAGGCTTTGATTCCAGGTGCGAGGTCGTAACATCACGACTACTTCCATTTTAGTCACCCGGGGAGATAGCCGAAGTTCCACACTGTCACTGAGTTGACAAGACAGTATATATGATTTATGACAGCCTGCTGTGGCAGCTGTTTTAACATCAGGTTAGTGATGCCGTCAGGGCCGGGCGCCTTTCGCTTTGGGTAGGGATTTGACAACTTAACTTAATCTTATCTGTGGTATACAGCCCCGGAAGATCAGTTGTGCCAGTCGAGATAAGATAATACAAGGGGAGCGTTATCAAAGGTTTATGGGTAATACCGATTATTGGGCAGCTAAATAATAGCCAAAAGTTCGCTTTATTATCATCGCTTTCGGCTACGTTTATCGCAGTTGCAAAGTAGTGGTTGAGTCGGATGCCGCGATTTCTAACTCGCTTGACTAATTCCCAGAGGGAAGCGCGACCGATGTCACCAGCCTCCAATACTTCAATTAATTTGTGTTAACCCATTGGCAGGTTATATGTGTCAGCAGCTTTTTCCTGATGTGCTGGTGAAGGCGGGTTAGCGCTAGTTTATATTTACTCGTGGAAAGGCCTTAATACTCGAATGAGTAGCCCACACCCCACATATTAATGCCTTTAGTTCCTCAAGGCGCAACTTCACTTGTCGTTGCTTTGCTGTCAACCTTCGTCACCGCGTGATTAAATTCGACAACAGCACAGTTTAGTTTGGCGAGAGTTTCGAAGTAAACGGTGTTATGGGGGTTGCATTCTTATTTAAGTTTTAAGCGGAGATTTTTTGCCCACTTGAAGTTAGTGCGACTGAGCTTCGTAGGTTATTTCTTTAAAACCTAAATTCATCATTGGAGTGTTAACTTATAATTTTTTTCGTTTTCACGACCACAATTAAAAGGTAGGTTCAGAACTCTTTATTTACTAACTTTTAACTTCTTTCATATTTTTCCCTATTCATAATTTTTTTAAAACATTCTTGTTTAATCACTATTAGCTGCGTAGAAGCTCCCCTTAGTTTAATAAGGATGCCCTTATTTTCTGGTTCAACCCGTGAACTTGAAAGTGCTACAATAATATTTTGTTTATGAAACTTTTATTATTAAACCTTTTACGCCCAACTCAGAGGCATATTTTCAACTTAAACTATCATCGAAACAAATGGAGAGACTTGCTATAAAAGCTGAAAAATCTCAGAAAACTGAGGAAGCTAAAATAAAGAAGGTATCGTATCTTTATCAAATATTTATTATTTACATCGTTTTAATTTGCTTTTACTATATATAGTCAATTCAACAAGGTAACAACGATGGTGCTCGTATATATGCTGAAAATTCTATAAGGAAAAAAAATGAAGGTTATATGCGCTTTCAATAAAATTTATTAGTTGTGAATCATAGAAAAAGTGTATAGACTAATAATATGGCAGTAATTTTAATATATATACCCCTTTTTTGTATACGTTTAAAAATTTTTCAGATTTTTGTTCAAAATTTAACCAAATTTATTCTACTTAGTGTTTATTAACAGCACTTAATTACCATCGAATGGCCAGCAGACTTGACGCTGTTTCTCAGCGCGTTCAGACCGCATTAACAATGAAGTCCGCTACGAAGTCGATGACCACAGCAGTGAGGGGAATGAATGCCGCTCTCGAATCAATGGATTTACAGAAAGTGCGTGTCTATTCATTATAGTGCTATGAAAAAGGGCTTTATTATATGCTTATATTGTAAATCTTGAAACTTTTTATAATATTTGAGTGTTTACGAGTTTTAACAGATAACGGCTATTATGGATAAATTTGAGTCTCAATTTGAAGACCTTGACGTTCAAACCAGAGTTATGGACAGCTCCATGGCGGGTATGAATGCACTATCCACACCTGAAGATCAGGTAGGGGGCTATCTCTCCAGCTTTACTTTAAAAGATGGGCACCTTTAAAATCTTGTTAACTTTTTTTTAAGGTTGACATGCTCATAAACAAAATGGCTGATCAGCATGGCTTAGAGTTGTCTCACGAATTAGACGCATCTGTAAGCCATATGTATTCTCTTTTTACTGTATTGCGCGAGCTCTTCTTCGGTACAGGCGGTGGGTTCAGCGATGCCTTCTCTTTCTAGCGAAGAAGATGCTAAATTGATGGAAAAGTTAAAGGAGCTTCGTAATTTGGACGAGTAGCCATAGGCGTTCACTTATTAAAACTATGTAAAATAAGCTAAATAAATGCCTTTTTCTTTTAAAGCTCATATATTATATTTGTTAATCGTAAAAAAGTATATTTATTAGCTAGAAACCGCTACTCTGTTCAGCTAAAATGGGATTTTAATGTTTGGTACAAGGTATCAAGCCTTTCCTCTATAAACCGTAAAACTACTCGTTCTTTTCTCGAAGGGTAAAGAAAAAGGAAAGGTATTAACAAAAACTATAAAGTTAAAGCGTTTGGAGGCCGGAAAGAAGGACGTATTCTAACGGGTAGCTTGAGTTTCACTATATATTTATTACCATTCTTTTAATATTAACTTATTAAAAGCTTTTATTCTATATCGTTGCAATGTAACATGTAGCTTCCATAATAATAGTTTGCTTGTATAATTATATAGATAACAGCTTTACAGGTAAAGGGTGCGGATGTCTAGCGTATGGTTATAACTAAATATTGATGAGCTTTCCGCATTTTAACTTATAACAACATTTTGACGTTGAAAGTACTAGAATGTTTTATTAAAAAGAAAATAGTATAAATAAAGTGAACAGTCTGCATAAAAAAAATTCGTAAAAGCTGGTTAAAATAAAAATATGAGTAAAGCGAACACAGTTTTCCGTTGCATCCCCAGAAGAAAAAGGTGGTCTTCGTCAATAATTAAAAAAAAAGGTAAAGAGCATAACAGAGGCTATAATTTAGAGCAGCCCAATGAGAAGGGTTTTTTAAAATGTTATAAGGGAGGGACAAAGAATAAGTAGAATGGGAATGCTACTACTTAGAGACGCAATGCATTCCTTGATAAAACTGTGTACATTCACCTACAAGGTTACGGCAACCTGATGCTTCAGCCCTTTGGTGTTGGCGTAAGCTGATTCAGTAAAACTTTATCTCGCTTTTCTCTTTCAGTGTTACGCTACAGGCGATAGAGTTAATCGATAAGAACCACGCGTAGAGGGGCCTGAAACAACAAAAGAAAAATATTTAATAAATATAATTGGAAGTACTGTTATGTCCTTTCATAGAAAGTTAAGGGTAAATCACGCGTTAGTACAACTAAAATTTAAGAGAAAAGAATGTTTATTGCAAACAATAAGAGCGATAAAGTCTTATTCCTTTTGTTCAGTCATTTGGCGGGCCTTTTTGATTTCTCTACTCATATATAAGAGTTCCTTTAAATAAAAATATATTTAACAACTATTTACACCAGAGTTGTATTTTTACAAAGTAAGTCTGTCAGACAATGAGTGATTATACCTGCGCACGAGTTAACTTTTTGCGGTCTTTTCTTATTAAAAACAAAATATCATCAGTAGTGAACTTGGGTGCACTTCTGTTTTTTGGTTTCCCGATCTTGATAGCTCGTAAAGTCTTATTGTAAGCCGTTCAAAAAAAAATTAAGAAAGTAAGGTTAAAAAGGTATACAAGATCATAAATAAACTCCAGGGCGGCGTCTTCTAAAACCTCAATTGTTTCGAGTAAAGGCTCCTTAACGTCTCCAAAGCCGTACATCATATTTTTCACTAGTTTATAAAACATCTTAGTTTAAGCAACATGTAATATAGTAATATTAGCTGCCTATAAATAATAAAATTAATAATACGATCAGTAAGGAACGGGTGAAAAGTTTTCAGTTTCTTCTCGTTTGTTTGGGAAAAAAAGGAAGCTTGCAATTCTCTATCTGAAAAAGTGCGTTTCTGATTTTTTAAGGCAAACTTAAAAGTGGTGTCCTGGCTTAAGGGTGGTCTAGCCATATTTTCTAACTTGAACTTATTTTGTTTCTCGTCTTGACAAAAAGAATGCATATGGCCGCAACCTGAATTACTTGTACAGCTTCCACTTTGAATAGTATTACTATTAGGATTAACACAACTGATATTATTTTCGAGGTTATCTTTACCATAAATGCTATTAGAAATGTATTTGTTAGCATAAATAATATTGTGGGAATAAACATTTTTATTAGAATTAGGGGACTCTTTAAAAAACTCGAGATTTATGTAGTTATTACTACCACTTGACATGTTATTAGTAACTGCAGGTAATTTCTGTGCTTCTATGCTTATTTCCATACTTTCACTTGTAGGAAGAAGAGGTGATTCTACATCATCTATAATCTCGGTAGCTTTTTTATTCTCTTCTAGGGAGTTTAGTGGAGAAGGTCTACTCATTTATAAATTTTGAGTCTAGTAAAGTTTTGTTATATATTGGTTCTTTCCTGCCCACCCTCTCGTACTCCCAAGCTAACGTCAATAAACCTATGAAGTACTTTTTTCAACGCACACTAAGTAACTTAAAACGCACTAGCTTTATCACTTACTGATTATAAACGTCGTTCCTTGGTGCTCGATTGAGTTAACAATTTCGTATGCACATAAGCTCTTAAACAGGTTTTTAGGCGCCCACTAGTACAAGAAAAATTATTATTTTAATGTGTCTTACGGTCAATTTAAATTCCAAACCTTAGCTTTCAACGGTCATGCTAAGGGTGTGTCGCGCGGACGGCGCTACCTACAACTTGTAACTGATTTTTTTCGCTAAAAGACGATTGACATGTCCAGCTACCTATCCTTAGATGGCGACGACATCATATTTGGTCAGCGACTCAATTTGTACTTCGGGGGAAATGTATCATAGCGCACAAATTATGAATCTGTCATAATCGACCGAAACGCAGCACCTAAAACCTTCGCTTATAGCGCAACTAAAGTTTACTGTTGCTGCACAATAGAGGGTATAGTCGTCTTGGTCGCTGCCTAGGCTTTCGCCGGCACGTAATTTACCCGTAAACGCCACGACAGCTTAGACAGTATAATGATGACCCTTAATATTTTACCTGAGAACACCTCGGAATTCCATGCTAATAAAAGTTAACGGTGTCGGTAGCGCCTGGTATATCTTCGTTATAAGAAGCGCCTTGCTTTTTGCTGCGTTAAAGGAGAGGTCTCAATAACGACAACAGCTAGCAAGAGCATCGAGGTAAATCACTAGGTGCTCATATGGTAAATGGGTAACTTTGACGATGAATAAATCACTGTATCATCGATTTAAATGGCGATCTGTAGCGTTGTCATGGTTCAAATATTTATTTTTAAATGGCTATCCTAGGGCTCGATCAAGTCAAAACCGTATACTCGAAGCTCTCAATCAAGGGTAATCGCAGCCGAAGTACATTATACTTATAGGTTGATAAAACCATTATATCTTTTTTCCATCTAGGTTTCCTAACCCATAACTTATAAGTGAGCTCCTAGTAGCTGTTAGTGTCAAAGGCTAGCTAGTCAAAAAGGGCAATGGCATTACATTAGAGGATGGGTTTAACTGAAGGTCCCGGTGGAGAACTTCTTTTCATTTGTCCTCATTCGTAGCAACTTGTTTTGTTGCACTTTCATTCCGAACGCCATTGCCGTGGAATCGTAGGTCTATGCGGCAGAACCTTTATGTTATTATTGACTGGATGGAGGACTCATGCAATAGTCGTTTGATTGTGCAATGTAAGCTTGCTCTTGCTGTATAGAAAAGGGAAAAGCGCCTTAGTAGCTGCCTTAACTTTTGCAATATATAGACCACGTGCGGTCACCACAAAATTTTATATGATGACTTTCAAGTATATGCTTTAGAGCACCACAGGATTTTCATGTCACCAAGATTAAGGGCGCGAGCGAGGGGGACGCCTTCTTTGTTATAAGGAGGACTCTGTCTTCATCGCGTTTATAGCAATTTTCCATTAACGACATCAGTCGGCGAGCGCGTCACGATAGCGCTGCGGATGCTGACACCGGTGATTTTGACGAGGAGTATTTGGTGGCATCGCCGACGTATAGGGCCGCACGCGAGTGATTAAATGGAAAGGGCACGTAGCGCATCTAGATTGCGAACAGTAAGTACGGAAGAAAAGATCATTACGTAACCCCTGCTGCCAGTGGTCGCAACAGCGACTGTGGGTCTCCCCACGCAAACGCTAAAGACGTGATCGTTTAAACTTGACTTAAACACCTCGTATAAACCACGAGGAATGGTTAAAGAGCAGTTTTAACGGCGCATATTGCCTTCTTAGAGTTAAAAGCGGAAGTAATCTATTAGAGTCTATGAAAAAAAATAAAACAAAAAGAATATAAAAAATATGCAAAAATGTTATGATAATGAATAATGTCATAAAGCTGGTTTGCTGTATTTATTTATTTATTAATGACGGTTCTTGGTGCTCAGTCAAGTAAAAAACTTCGAATACTCGAGCTCTCAATCAGGAGCGATCGCAGATATATTATAAATAGCATTTAGGGTGTCATTATTTTTTTACATTAACAAGAAAAAAATACTAGCGCTTAAGCGCGTCACGTGAGCGATGATAAGGTGGCCCTTCCCATGGCTCGTAAATAAGTTCGCTCAACAGTGGGCGATCAAGTGAGCCTTGGGTGCTGTTGGAAAGGACCAGGGCATGGAATAGGAAGACAATGTTCAAAGGGTCCAGCTGAAGGTCCCGGTGAAGAGCATCACTTCGCACAAACCACGGCGCCTTTGTAAGAATACGCAGCAATTTGTTTTGTAGCGCCGACGCTATCGCACTGGAGTCGTAGGCCCAAGCAGCAAACGCTTATGTCGTTATTGGCTGGATGTAAGACAAAAAAAATACACTTGCTGTTTGTTTCGAAGGAAAGTTTACTCTTACCGCATAGTAAAGGATAAAGCGCCTTGTTTGCTGTCTTGACCAAGTTACTACATAGCCCACGTGAAGCCGCCAGGAAAATTTGTTGTCGCTGATGATTCCCAAGTATTTCGCTTGAGAACATGGAATCTTCACGCCATTAAAGGTTAAGGGAACCAACAAAGGGACGGTTGCTTTAATATAGCTTTGCTCTTCATCGCATTTATAGTAACCTTCCAACCTCGGCACCAGGCATTAAGGGTATTAAGATAGCGCTGTAGATGCTTGCATAGCAAGGCGGGAGACTTCGGAGAGGGATATACGGTCATATCATTGGTGTAGATAGCAATTTGTGTGTGTGTCGGACTGCAAGGGCACGTCGCTCATGTAAATTGCAAATAAAAAAAGGGGCGAGAGAAGTGATCCCTGAGGGACCCCTGCTGTCAAAGATGGGATCTCCCACGAGAACGCTGAAGACGCAACCATTCAGATATGATTTTAGCACTTTATAAAGGCCATGAAGGACGGATAACGAGCACAGTTTGTGCAGCAGACCTTCATGCCAAACTCGATCAAATGCCTTTTCAACGTCAAGGAAGACAGCGCCTGTTGCCTTCTTACGGTTAAAAGCGCAAGTGTTCATTGTTAAGCAAAGGGGCTGCTGGGTCGTTGAGTCTCCTTGCTGAAATTTAAACTGGATCTTTGAAACGGCGCGCGAGCATCAATAACTTCCCAAGACGGCGCAGTAAAGCAGTTTCTCCCACTTTACCGACATTTGGCAGGAGGTTGATAGGTCGGAATCTTCTGGTATGGTCCAAAGAGAATTCCCTCAACACATAAGGGTTTTCACGTGGAACAGCAAGATATTGGAGTTATCAACGGGCAGACCAGAGAACTTTGGAAATTTATATCAACCGTGGACCTCTGACAGATTTAACCACGCCCAACTAAAAAGGTCTACTTAAAGAGGGACAGAAAATTCATGATATTTAGTTAAAGAGGTGCCTTAAAAAGGAAATAGTGTTTACCTATTATGTTAACTTTACACCATTCTACTTTCTGGTGCCCTGTAAATATTTGCCACGTGAGTTCTTGCTTGAAGATTATCATGCAAAGTTTTCCGCTTTCTTTCTACGTTATAAGTGGGCTGAAGATCTAGAACATGCTTTTTCGAAAGGAAATTGCGTGTACGGTTTTTTATAATCGTAAAAAGTTTGGGGTCCAAACATTTCGTCATTAAGTCCAATATTAGTCTACGCAGCAGATGAATAATCTTGAGCACATCTTGCTAGAAAAGTAATAACATTGCATTGTGTAAAGATACTTTCCAGTACAATCACAGAGGCAAAATAATTTCGATATAAATACATATAAACCTTTTAGTTTTTTTAGAAATGTCTGACAACGATGCAAGTGTTAGAGGGGCTTCTTTCAAGGTCCTCGATCTTTTGATAAGAATCTAAATGTTATTTCGTAAATTATGTTTATATAAATTAAGAAATACACTTATATAAAGTATTGCCTTTTTTAAGCAAGCAGAATACTTTCCAAAAATAGAGACGCTTAGCCAACCAATAAAGTCAGAGAGGATATCGGTTAATGAAATTTAACTGCAAACCTGTTAATAGTAGTCATAGTAGTCATAAAATGCTCGGATAAGAATTCCACATTCTACTAAAAAAAAGTTTTAATAAAAAGAAAGATATTTAAATTGAAAGTGTGACTTGGTTTTAAAAAAACTATTTATTTGCTCTAACCATTTTTCATTATGTTTAAGTTGGTCGTTATCAATAGGTATTACTTCACGCGGTTTAATTTTCCAAATAGCTTACCAAAGTTGGGTCTTGTTTTTAAAATGTTTGATATTACTAAAGTCAATATAGATTTTAAGCGCCAAGATAGAAGCATGTTAGTTCAGCTTTTGGCAAACACTGTGTAAGTTTGATGGATATTGTGCTTAATAAGAAATGTGCAGCCTATGAAACTAGGGCTTTAAGTTAGAATAGAGGGTATACTTTTAGCTTAAGCATAAACCTTTTTCATATAGGAAAAGGCCTGAAGAAGATTATTTGGGAAACTTAATAGATGGGATAACCTAATAATAATAATAATTAAAATCAGTATAATTTAACAAGTTAACTACGTGTGGAGTTGTCGTCGTAGCACAATTGGTTTAGAGCTTTGTCGTGCAACTCAAGAAAGAAGGATTCGATTCCCACCGATGCGACTCTCATTTTCAGCCTTGTTATATGTACTCGCGTAAATTATAATATAAAGCAGTTTCTTGTAAGCCAAAGAAATATTTAGAGGCCCTATTTTAGGATGCGATCGATCTATCTTTAAAGAATGTGTTGATAATTAATACAAAAATTATTAACCTTAACAAGGTCGTTTATAGATAAATAATATAACGACTCATAATTAAAAAACCACTTTTTTTTTTTTAATCTCAATTTAGATGCAAGTAGCCATGTTTTAAGGGATATAGAAATAATTGAGGATTAATAAACGTCGTAATAATTAGTAAGGTTTTAATGGTAGGTATTAAAAAACTTTTAATTCGGAAGGTTTATACCACTGACCGCGAACGAACACCTAATCAGTGTGGGTAAGATATAGGATAAAATTAGTTATTACCCTCACTCGTAAGTTGGAAAGTAGTAGAAAAGGGATTACCGGGTTCTTCACCATGGTTATTACCTTACTTTGATAATGGCACCTTGAACAATTAAGTGTCATACTATTTTATGCTGTATCAGTATTAAAAGAAGTTCACCCCTCCCTCTATATAAATAGCATTGCTAAAAGAACCGGTATGATTGACTGCGATATATGTGAAAAGATGTTACTTCACTATAAATCCGTCAATTGCTTAAACTAAAGACACACTAATGGTAAAACCGCATGTTCTTAATTAACTCTCACTATCAGTGGTCCTTAATTTTAACCAATTATTGTTGTAAAATTGTATAACATGATATGTAGGTGCATGATAATTGCATGGATTTACTTTCCAAAATTAAAATAGTTTATATGTGTGTTTCAAACCTAGGGAAAAATATGGTTTACATCGAAAATGAAAAAAATTGTTAGAATAACATATAATAAACTGGTCTTTTCACAATCACCCAAATACCTGCTGATAATTTACCGCGTCGAAAACCCTAACTCAGCCCATGAGCTGAACGTGCAAGCAAGCACACTTCTTGAATAGAAGCAAAGCATTTTTGACTATTCTTTGTTTTGGCAGTTGTGGTAATTACTATAAAACAATACTCAGATAACCGATCTTAGTGCCAGTTTCTTATCGCCGAACTCGAGAACAAGTTTTATTTATTGTTCTAATAAATACTTGTATTGATTGCAGCAAGGTTTTGTAAAATAAGTCAATCACTAGTGGGTTAAAAGTATAAGTAAACCTATATTGGTTTTATTAACCTCCTTATATTGGCAAAGACAGACAATGGAAGCGAAATTAGTCCGCTTATTAACTAATAGAGAAACTACCTTAATATATATTTTAAAGACTAATAGCATGCAACCTAAAAACCTTGAAGATTTTAGGAGATGGCAAGCTTTCGTTTTTAAGATTAAACACAATAGAACATACAATTAAGTATCATAAAGAAGAAACACCCTAAAGTTATGAAGGTAATCAATAGGAAGTAATTAAGCTTTTTCAAGTAAGAAAATTATTACAAAGTATAAATGTCAATAACTTAGTGTCGTGAACACCTACATTCATAGAAATATGGATCGCCCTTTTATATTAAAATTTAATATGTTTTCCTAGATGCACGGGGACATATGGAAGAGGTTTCTTTCCATCTCTAAAGCTTTTCATTCAAGCGACTTTTAACGAGTGGAATCCCTGTTGTCGATCTTTAAATTCTTCGCAGTCCAATTCTGGAGATAAAAACACCTCTTATAATTACTTTAAGAGCTCGCTCTTCAGGTAGCTGATAGGAGTTAACCATTATTATTATTACTATAGCCCTCTCCATTATTGTTGGTAGTATTATACTTATTACTATCTTTACTGTTACTATATTAGTTAATACACTATTTTTATTATCGTCATTACTATTAGCAGTATTATAATCCTTTTTAACAGTGAATGCAAACTCGACTTCATCTACGGGCGTGCCCGCAGAAAAATTATTAGAATTAGGGTTTCTAGAGCTAAAGAACCGCCTTTTCCCTTTTTTTCGAAGCATTAAAACAGGAGTTCTTTTCTTCACTTTCAAGTTCGAAAATCTTCCTGTTTGCGAAATCTAATTTTGTTGATAGTTCTTTGATGGGAGTTAATAACTTAACCACGATGTCATGACTAAAATATATATGTATATATAACAATAATATAAGAACCTATGTTTTTAAGCTTATTTAATTTGCTTTATTTTATTTTTGGTTTGTTCATTGGTGTTTATTAAATAGTTTCATACTATATTTGTGTAAATCTTAATTGGTTTCAATGCAATTATATTTAAAAATATGTTTTCTTAATTAACTGCTTTGTGTTAATTTTTTTTTTGAGTTCAAGATAAGTATGTATCTTTATCGTCGGAAGCTTTTGTGACTAAGTGTATATTCTTTCTAATGATACGTTCCTGCTATTAGTTTTACTATAAAATGTGTGCGTTTTAAATTACTAACCACCACTGAACTAAATTTACAACACTGAGAAGTTATCAGAACTTTTACTTGTAGGGGAGTTGTACACATAACCACCAGGCCATAAAATGCGGGTTGGCACCGACGGGAATCGAATTCGCGACCTTGAGAAGCGCGCCAATGCTCTAAGAGCTACGGCGAGAACCCACATCTTCGGTGGATAAATTACGTATATAACTTTTGTGAGCATTACGAATGGACCTTTAATTAGAAGGTAGAAACTGCCAGATTTTGATGAACCAAAGTGCACGATTTTCGCATTTTGGCCACCCGCAGTGGTTAAACCTACCCACTTAATTGCCTTTAAAAGTTGCCCCCATTGAAAACGACCATCTTGCTTTTGCTCTTTAAAATAGAGCCTACTATAAAAATTCTGCTTGCCGTCTTTAAAAAGCTTGATGGTCAAAATAATAGAGGCACCACTTCCGAGTGGAAAAAAGAACGTATTATACTATTAATCCGATAAAATTTCCCACTAATGCCTTATAAATGGCAGATTTCCTTCTCTTTTTTTGCCTTATTATTTTCTGAGCTTGTACAATATAGCCAAACTCGAGTAAGTTCCGTTCCAGAACTTGAAAAAAGGCACTTACACAACTTTGCTTTATAAATTTATGTGTAACCATTTTTAATCTCATTCCTCTTTATTTTATCGTTGGTGACTATTAAGGTTGGCAGAAGTTGGCCGTAGAGTAGGAATTCGCTTTCTTGAACTTCTACAATTTCGGGATAAAAGTTTTAGGCATCATATAGATTTAATACAAGTACTTTATTATATAAACTCCACTGTCTGGAAATCTTTGTTTGGGTATCCCGCAGGTTAAATATTATATTGTGTTTATTAATTACCCCTGTTAACCTTTGGTCAAGGTGTAATTGAGATGGAGAAATCCGCTGATCAGGACACATGTTTTATATACAAAAACAAAATATTTATTTATTGTAATAGTTACTAAGTAGATATGATTAGTGACCAAAGTATGCTATTGAACACCTATATATCTGTCCCTCGCGATAAGAGTGGATTGAATTGCGCTGCTTTTGTAAGTGGAATCGTGGAGGCGGTTTTGGAAGGGACAAATTTCGTAAGCTTTCTTTAGGGATCTACACTAAAGCGCGAACTCTATTAGTTCTTTAGAACTAAAGTTGTACATTGGTTTTTTAACCTTAAAAACGCCGAGCTATAGGGCGCGTATTATTAATATCTAGCGTCTTCACTTCCCTTAACTTTCTTTTTTTGACTTTAATTTCTTTGTATATCTTAGCCTGCTAAGGTTAGCGTTCATAACACTCATCGCGGGACCACCATACTTATGAAGTTTGAAAAGCACGTTCTGCAAAGAAACTCAAGCAAAATATAAGTAGCATATAAGTGAGTAAGAGAAGAGCTCCAAAATATCTGTTACTCTGTAAGATAGGGTTTTCTAAATAAACCGTCCCTTTGCCTGTTAACTATATTTATGTGGTTAGAATAAATTTATAACCCTTATAATTAGTACACATTCAAAAAAGAGAGGTAAGAAAACATTAAAGATAACTTGAAAACTAGTAGAATAAGTCAGAGTTAACTTAATATTCACTTTAAGTTAACTAACATCTTAACTATTCTATGAGGCAAGTTGCTCCCTTAAATGATTGAACTAACAGGCAACTAGCTTATTATTGACGGGGTGCAAGGAGACTCGGGTCAGCATGTACTAGTTTAGGCATCGCAACACTAACTCTACCACGAATTTGGTTTAATACTGAACTATTGGAAGGAACCAAACTGCTAAGGCCATCTGGTAGGTATACTTTCGGCGTTCAACCATACCTAAGACACCATCCTACAAGTGCATATAGGTATGGTAAGTAATAGTTTGACCTGCTTATAATTCTACAAACGTGGCCTATACTTGGCGCTGTCGCATACAATGGTGTAATAGAACCACATGGGTACAAAAGAACCAAGCAACTAAAAAACAGGGCGGTACCTTAATTTTAGCATAGTGATACCTTTAAGTTACATTTTTGAAAAATAGGGTCGACACATTCTGCTATACTCTAAAATACAAACAAGAGTTTTTAAGGTCTTCCCTGTTATAATTTTAAGTTCTACAAGGTCAAGCACCTCTTTTATTAAACTGCTTTAAAACTTTTGGTTGAGAACAAATAACTTTATGTATAACATTTTCTTTTTTGCTCCCTATATTTCGATGTCCACTTTTAAGCATGATAAGTTTAACACTATTTACGCAGAGATTTTAAAAAATTATTGTGCTAACTTGATAAGTTATAGTCTTTGAGTAATATAAAGATAAGATGCTTGTGGGTACACGACTGGTATGAGCTTTTGTCTTAAGGTCTAGATTTAACCCTCCTATTATGATTTTTAAAAGCCCGTTTAGAGAAAGCGCTTACTGGCAATACCACTTAAAACAATTTAAAATAACAAAATTTAGCTAAGTTAATTTAAAGAAACTAGCACGCAAAATATACGTTTGTTAAATTTGTATTACATAGCTGCGGCTTGTTGCTAGTTGAATTTACTCCTAAAATAAGAAGAGGAATTGACGGGCTCTCAAGAGGGTGATAGGGTATACATCGGCTTTAAGCTTGCGTTAATGCGATCCAATACAAATAAATTTAAGTATATACATCAAAAATAGTTCTAGCCCTAACCCAATAAATAAATTAAGAACCCTTTGCGCGGTCATCTCAAATGTCGTATTAACCTCATCTGCCGGTAATCGGTTGGTGTGCCGATTGAGCCAGTCGAAGGTGGCGACATCAGTGCGTCAAAAAACGTTACTCAGAGATCCAATTTGGAGATTTTGATTTAAAGCATCGTTGCACACGAACCAGGGCGCGCCCGTCATGAGGCGTAGCAACTTGTATTGTCACACTTGAAGCGAAGGAATCCGGCCAGGTGTGTCGTAGGCCCAGGCATCAGATGCATAATGATTGACCGGATATAGAACACATACAAGTGCCGTTTGATGTGACACGAGATTTTGCTTCAGACAGTAAGTAAAGAATATAGGGGTTTAAACCGGCCTCTTGATCTTCGCCGCGATGTAGTTTACGTGCGGCTGCCACGAAAGCTTACTGTCAATAAGGAACCCCACCCCGAGAGGGCAACACCAAGGGCGCGTAGAGTGCTTCGTGATAAAAAAGAAAAAAAAAAAAAAAGCTTCGCTCCTTTCTGCCTTAATAGTTATTTCCCAACGTGGACACACCAGTTGACCAGCGTCACTAGGTACGTCACTAGGTAGTACTACTGATGCTGACGCGTTAGAGAAGGTGATTGTGCCAAGGAGTAAAAATCGCCGTATCATCCGCATACAAGGCAACCCGCGTGTGGGTGCCATCAAGCTGTGGCACCGTCGCGTACATAAAGTGCAAAGAGAAGGGATGACAGAGGAGATCCTTATGGGACAGACTTCGGCTGTTACTGGTCTTTGATGTGAGTACGCAGTGCCCACACGTAATATTAAAGACGCGGTGGTTCTTAAGGTGAGATTTAATCACGTTAAAAAGAACAGTAGGAAGAGTTAAAAAAAAGCGCAAAATTTGTGAAACAAGCCCTTGAACCAAGCTCGGTCAAACGTTATTTCGACACCAAGAAAGAACGGTGCCCGTTGCCTCCTTTAAATTGGAGGCACAGGTCGTTCGTTCCGTAAGGCGAAGGAGTTGTGCGTCGTGAAGTGTCCTTGTTCTAATATAAAGTAGACTTTGGCAGGGCGTGGCTTGCGTGCGCCAATAGAAGATTTCAAGCGGCGTAATATAACCGCCTCAGCTACTTAGCTAACGGCGGACAAGAGACTGATAGACCTGTATTTGCTCGGCGTAGCTGCTGGTTGGGGGTGTCTTCGGGAACTTCACAACAGTTACCGTCTTCCAGCGCAATAAGAAGGTGACCGAGAACCACCATTGAGCTGGTCAGCCCGCATAGACTATCTACCAGCCCACCGTTAATAATTGCTTTAACATACCAATGGTGACACCGGGGGCCTGGTGCCTTTCGTCTCGGTAAAACGTTAATAACCTGCATATAATTCGACTAGGATGAGTGGCTCGAGCCGTATATAGGCATCAGGAGAGAGGTTTATATCATAGAGCATTTCATCTGCAACTAAATAAGCGGGTGGCACACACCGAGTAGCCGGGGGCCAGGAGCCTTTCTTCTCGGTAAAGCGTTAAGAATCTCCCTCGGAGTTTGGACGTCGCGGTCGAGATCGCAATTAATTCCGCGAAGAATAAACTTTAAAGGCCTGTCCTCTAATGGTAGGCAGTAAATTGTGGTAGCGCTTCATCACGCGTTAGCATTAGCTTAGTGACGGCTCGACACTCGCTTGCTGTTGCCGAATATAGATTTATTCCGTGACCTGAGTCCCTAGGCTTCGGAATGTTGTTGGCGCCGTTGGCTAGCAGAAGTTTTAAAATAAGATTCCACTTCTGTTTTCCTCAAAGGGCCACAGGCGTGAAATCATTTTCGCCTAAGAAAGATGCAGCCGCGGAAGGTAACTCAGCGTTGCTAGAGGTACATCGGGCATGGGGAATAATATTGCTCATCTCTAAGTTAAGGCTACCTTCATGAGCTCAATAAAAGGCATATCTTTTGTGTATTTGTTAACTTTAACTTAATGTTGCTATTATTAAAAATAAAGTTTTTGGTGGTAAAACCAATAATTTTACAATAAAGATTGTTACAGTCACTAAGGTTATCTACAAAAAGTATTAATACTAAATTTATTACTGCTACTTTTTTTGTTTCATATATTATTATTATTTTTTTTTATTGTATTTTACTACCATTAATGTCGTTGTTATTAGTGTGTCGTTGTTATTAGTGTCTTTTCTTATTTGAGGAGCAGGGTAGCATATTGCAATATTAATTTTAATAAAAGAATTTTTCACAGGCTCAAGTGGTTTAGTCTTGTTTTCAAAAAAAAACTTTTTTTTTTTCAAAAGCCTGTAATTTCAATATCACAACCATCAGCTTTTAACGAAGCTCCTCAATAATAGCTAAAAAAATCGGTATTTGTCCTTCGTAAGTCCGCTTCTGGAAGAGAGGGGGGCCCCACCACAAACTATAGCGAGCTGAATAGAATTGTGCTATGAATAGAAGTGTCATGTCGTTAGTTATATATTTTGACTATCGCTTAGCATTGTACATTCTTTGATTAGATTTTAAGTTTAAAGTATAGATCTTACGATTAATCATCGTAAAAGAGAACGAAAAAGCTTGTGCCTATCTATAAATGATGTGTTCAGCATTACGTTTATTCCTTGAAGCTTCCCGCGGTGTGGACCAAAGTTGGCTAAAAGGATGCCATCTGAGTCGGATTTCAACGCTGGATGTAAAAACATCTGGTTGGGTCATTTCACCCTCTACTTTCTATTCGGGTCACCTTAGTGGTTACTGTAAATTCAAAAACTAAATTTTAACCACATTGTTGACACCAACAGCTAATTAACTGTGAAACCAGTGGAACGAGACTATGGTAACTTCCTGATTAGCTCTGTTTCGAACAGTTATCGTTCGAACTCAGGAGAGTTGCAGGTTGCATCATGCTTCTTATCCAAAGATATTCTCTTAAACTTGGTAAAAACCTGTACCTGAATGGAGTCTTGTAGCAGGTTCTATCTTATATGTATTCAGACTGTTACATCTTATGCTGAGCCTCGGAACTCAGGAGACTGACGCATACAGTTTGCATGACTCTAGAGTAACAAACTCCGCATTGAATACCACCACTGCCATCCGAGGACAATCCTCTGTAAAAAGCAATGGAAAAGCTGAGTAATACAACTTGTGTAATTGACTAGAGGTTATTGTAATCAGCTAAGTTACGTAATAACCACTCCTTATTAGCGACTAGTTGCGTACCAAAGCGTTTGGAGCAAGTACTATGTGATGAGTGGTGTGGTCTAGGCCTCAGTGCTATACTGGCTCGCGGCTTTATTGGTATTATTACCTATAGTATTGCTCTAACTATAGGTACTAGGCCTGGTGCGCTGAGGTATAGTATGTACGCATAGCTACTAGCGATAGTAGTAATTAGTGTATGGACTATGGGAGGCACTAGGTAGTAGTACTATAGATATAATGCGTACCGCCCAGGAATAAGATACCCAGCAGTTACGTCTAGAATGGGTCCGATCTTTTTCGGAAGCTTCTACTATAACTAAACGTAAAGCGATACAATAACCTTAAATTTAGTTAAAGAAAGTACAAACAACTAAGCGAAGGATCACAATTCCGACCGAACAGTCCAAGGCACGCAGGCCCTAAGAGGGAACTTAAGGATATGTACTTTCACTGACCCAGCAACCCTAATAAAGTAGCACGATAAAAGTTACTCTGCCACATGCTTAGTGGTCGTTAAGTAGCTGGCTAATTTTTAGTTAAAAACTGGATTTTTTTTGTGTTAAAACGCGGTGAGTACGGTAAGTAAATTTTCAATTTGCTTTTAAAATTAAAAGTATATATAATAACTTTTGTCTCAATGGAAAAAAATGTTTCTAAAGATACTGACTTTTCTTGGTTAGTAAACTTATTTTATAAAGGATTTTTTACATTTTAAGGCGTTTGTCTTTAGGTATTTCACAAAAGAACAATTAAAGCAAACAGCAAGTAAAGCTCACAACTATACGGATAAACAAATTGAGCGTTTAAGGGCGGAGGGTGTTTCTTTCGTCCAAGATATTGGAAGATATATGAAAATGTATCGTTATTTTTTTCTAATTATTTTATGAGTTTATAATTTGATTTCTATAGGCCTCAGCTTGCCATTGCAACCGCTATTGTCTTCTTTCAAAGATTTTATTTGTACCAGTCTTTTCAAGATTTTCCTGTACAGGTTGTTTTTCAATAAGAATTGAGCGACTTGTCATATAAAGTTTACTGTATAAGGTTTTAGGTGAGAAATTAAGTTTTCGCCTTAACATTAATTTTTTAACGTAATAAACTACCCAGTCATTGTTTTGAAGTCATGTGTTATTATTTATATTCTCATGCAGACCTATTTTTCTGTGAGCGGATATGCAAGTTTTATTACTGGAATTATTTTAATTTAATTTTCGTATCTCGTTTACGCGGACAGGACGTAGGTTCTTGTTGCCTATTTTTGGCGGGGAAGGTGGAGGATTCTCCTAAGAAACTTAAGGACATAATTATCAAAAGTACCAGCTTTTCTAGTGGCGTTGAGCTCAAAGAAACAGACGACGTATAAATTTGCTATATGGATGCCTTATTGTTACTTTATGTTATAATTGCTGTATGGCATGCCGCAAAGGAATACTTTCGAAAAAGAGAAATTTTGCTTCGAAACGAGAGGATTTTGCTTCAGACAATAAGCTTTGATTTGACTGTTGAACATCCTTATCGATATCTGCTGAGCTATGTTAAAGCACTCTCTGGTTGTGCTAGTGTGAACTTGATCCTTAAGTTAACGGCATGCTTTTGTTAATTTATAATTAACAGGAGATCGTTATTTAGCTCAAACGGCATGGAACTACGTCAATGATAGGCAGTTTACTATATTAATATTATGAAACTCAAGTACGCTCAATTGTAACAGTCCACCACAGCTTGCGGACAACGTTATGCTTGCAACGCCCTCCTCAGGTTATTTCTTGCGCGGCCATTGCTCTAGCGGCCAAGCGCAACAACTACCCTCTACATGGTCCCGCCGGGAAAGAAGAGCCTTGGTATTATGCTTGTGGCTCTGCTACGCCAAGGTTTTACACGGTGCTACCAGGTTTCACCAGTTTGTCGGCCATGACGTTTCCCAGGCCGATATGGACGGTATTTACTTTACCACCGCCCTCCTTCTACTCTCAATATCTTAAGTAGAGATTGGCCAGCAAATTTTGGATTTGTATACTGATAAACCTGACCTTCAGGTCTTTTTTCTCGCTTATATTAAGGTTTATAAGGTTTTTGTATAGACCACCTTATTTTCTTTAGGAAGAGGCTTCTAAACGCTACAATAGTGCGGCGGAGGATATTTCTAAAAAGGCTAAAAATAAGTCTTGATCTTTTGTAGGCACAAATTAGTAATACAGTAAGTAAAGAATTTTACGTAAGGACTTCTTTTATCCTCGTGTTTAGACACGAAATTGTAAGATTTTAGTCTACAAAGCAACTATATTTGTATAATAAAGGGGGGAAAAAGAAAGACTATTATTTCGAACTTTTAATATCAAAAATATTTATTGCAAGTAACTATATCCCTGCTGAGGGCTGGAGGATCCAAGACGACCTGATCTCACCCGGTATTTGCGGTGGACGTCGGCGACTATTTGCTTTAAAAGGCCGTCGTCCTCTTCCGTGTCGCTTTCCAAATCTTTGCCCTTAAGACCTCTCAAGGCTGCTACGCGAAGCGTAAGTCCGATTTAAAGAAAACTACAAATTTATGCGGCACCTGATGACTGTTGGTCTCCCTTACGACGAGCGCTGAAAACGTTTTGAGTGGGTTTTCTTGTCTTAGAAAAGATGAGCCTACGAGAAATATTGTTGAATTCTTCTTCGAAGCAGCTGTGCAGTTTTCTGCTCGGTAACTTGTGAGACTTAAAAGGGAAAACCATGAGAGCACAAACCTCGTGGTGAGGATAGGCCAGTTGCTGTCAGAATTATCGATATAGAAATTTTCGGGAATGCCTTCTAATAAAGGTAGCGGCTCCAGCAAAGACTTTTTAAGTTCTTTTCGAAAAAATAGTTTTGCAGAATTGGTAACTTTCGTTCTAACAAAGCCAAAGTTTTCCTTGGCGATCTTGCACCAGAGTTTCTTAGCTCCTATGCAGCCACAAAAAATTTATACTTAGCTACAACTAGTGCACAAGTTGTTATCTCTAAAGTATTAACCTTTCTTATAAGAAATGGCAAAGTAGAGCAACTTCTCAAAACAAACCAACGAGGTAATGCAGCGGTGGCTAACAGGGTTGTCAGAAACGTCGAGAACGTGGAGGAGCCTTAAACTTTGAAGTGTTCGCCTCTTATATAAAAGGGGACGGGTTAAATGCTTAATTCCAGCGTCCTTTATGAAGTTACTCGAAAGATCCAAATACCTGTTTATTAAATTTTGTTAAGGTTAAAGCTTACTATCTTTATACAACTCATCTCAAACTTCTAACGTAAAAGTATAATAAAGGCAGAAATATTAGACCTTACGTTACTTAAATAATTCAAGTGTTTCACATCATCGTCTCTCAAGTTGCAACCAACTAAGTGAAATTCCAAAGTTAAGTTTAACCATTCCAAAAGGTTAGGCAGACCGATCTACAACAATATATAAAAAAGCGAAAAGTTGCGACTTAGAGCGGTTAGCTTGTACCGGAATAAAGTGTAATAATTACTTCATAAGGAATTGTGTTCGTAATGAAAATTAAATAATTAGTTATGGTTACATAAACTTTAAGTTATATTTGAGTTATCCGAACCAAAATTTAAGCTCTGGCCTTACTTTTTAAATATTGCTAACAATTTTTTAAAAGAACGAATTATAGATTATTAGCGGTGTTACTCTTATAAAACAAACCCGAGAAGTTATCGTTAGAGAAAAGAGGAAAGTAGCTTGATGAGCTTCCAAAGTTGTTTTTAACCATAACACTGGAAAAGCTTCGTTAAATTTCAATAAAAGCTGTTGTAGGAGCAATCTTATAACAAATAAAGGAGCGCTCCTGTAAGCCTTTTTACATAGGCTAAAGTGACAGGTAATAGGGGAATCTATATACTTGTGTATTTATATATCTATATAACTATTATAATTAAAAAATATTATTAATTATTAAAAATCTGAGTTCGTCCCTTTTAAAAGTGAAAAGCTTATAACTCTAAAGTCCAAATAAGATGTAAATAAGAATTAAGTTCATATTATATATGTTTGAATAGCTTGTAAAGTAAGTGATCAAAATTTATATATAATACATATACATTTATGTACGTAAAGCTTTTTTTAAGGCTTAAATCTTTCAAAGTTAAGACTCCTTGGCAACCACAAATCTTTTTCATTATAGTAAGATTAAAGCTATTAAAAAGAGTAAATCAAATCAGAGGTTAAATAATAAGGTAAATTAAAATACAGTGTATCAATACTACTTGTCTTCACACTAAATTAAAGACTATAACTAACCGATCATCTACTGCCATCATTATTCAAAGTGCGATGTTCAAGAGTCCTAATCCGAGGGACCTGAGAGGTATAGCCCATACAGTTTCGGGGAGGAAGACCAACAAAGACAGCCAGGAAAAATGGCCGGGGCTGTCAAGTCCCCGCCTTAGTCGGGAGTCTTTACACGGCTAATTTTTCAAATATTACTTATAATAGTGATGTTTATGTTCTGAATGTTTAATTGAACCTTTAAAATAGAAAATTTTTATAAAACTAAGAGATATAAGAAGCCATTATCTTTTTCGTAATATTATTCTTTACAGAAAGCTACTGTTAGGTTTTAAATTTTAATATAAAATAGGTTTCCCAGCCTACTTTACAAAGGCATAAGTTATCTAAAGAAAACTCAAAACTCTAGTAATTAAGTTATGTAAAAAACAAAAACACTACAGGACAAATAAGTATTGAAGTCAGTTTAGTCAAAACAGAGCAAACAGTGAATCTCTTTTGTTTAAGTGCACATAAGGCCATTTGTAAATTTTACCTAAATTTTGGTAGCAATCCTCAATATGGTTCAGTTATCGTATCAAACGGAAAGAAACGTGCTTAACTAATGAACCAATGTGGGGCTTAAACAAATGGTGGTAAGCAAAGTTAAATTTCTGTTTTTACTTTTATAAAGATATAATATTTATATATAACATATTTTTATTTTTAACAACTTTAAAATCGACTAGCAAGTAATATTCCTCATTATGACTAGCAAAAAGTTACAAATGGTACAAGATGAAAGAGCAACTATTTTATATAAAGGTTATTACTAAGTTAAGAATTGCATAAATTAGTGTTATCAAAACTTTTATTGTCTACTAAATTCAAAAGTGAGTTAAAAAAACTAAAAATAAATATAAATAATAAAATTTAATAGGCTTTATTATGCTTAAAAGTAATGCAAGATTCTGCGAACTTTTGCTTTATACTTTTCCACTGTTAGGTAAAGTCCCGGTTCTTTAGAACGGAAGGAGCTACAACAGTCCAACCATATAAAAGCAAGGCGACCCAAGAGGTGACGACCTTCGCCCATACGGTCCCCATAACACCTTGTGAAAGGTTCAGAGTGCCGTCCTATAGTGGTCGTAGCATATTAATATCATGGCGCGCCACTGTATGGCGGATGGCACCAATGAAGAACTGACCGTGTGGAAGGCGATCTGATCCCAATCCGTCAGCAGCATCATGACATACAGCGAGGCCAGTGCAAATGTCCAATGGAAAAAGGACCAGTTGTATCGGCAGCCTTCAAGTTCATCGTCGCCACTATCGCCTGTAAAATGGTAAGATATTTTATATTTTCTTTTCTCTAAATAGTTACTTCGCATACATTCTAAAAATTTTTATTATTTACAAAGTGTTATCATTAGTATTCAATTCTAAAAAAAATTTATATTAAATATAATAGTTATATTTCATTTTTCCAATTTCGTTAATTTAGAGTTCTAAAAAATATTTACTATTATTATTAATTTATTAGTTATTGTTAATATTGTACGATATATGAGAGTTTTTTAACAAACCAAAACTCCCTTATATCTACTCCAATTAACTTATGAAGTATTAAACTTCAAAACACTAGCAGTATTATATTAATCGTACATCTTGCTACAAATTATGCAATCTAAAACTTAAGTTTCGAAATGCTATTCTACTCAAGATAATCTTCGACTATTATTTAAAATAATAGTAATTAGTATTATTATCTGTCATGCCCCTGAGCTAATGGAAAGTCTTCGTCATCGAAACTTTTGACGCCCAAAGCTGACATGGATGAGTACTCGGATGTTCGTACGGTGGAGTAGGCGATGGCAATAAAAGTAAAAGATTCTCTGAAAAGATTATTAAAATAATTCATAATATTCAAACAAAAGGTTATTTATTTAAAACCCAGCATATTTAGCGAAATCCTTCAACTTATGTTGTGCATCCGATAAATTTTCAAACTTGCGCAGCGGTATTGTGTAAACCTTTGAGTTAAAAACTAATAACTTATTTGTTTTTCTTAGAGTTGAAAGTTTAGAGTTACAGTAATGCATGTTACCAAATAAAAAAGCGAACACCGTAAAAAAAAACCTCCCCACACACGCAAATCCGCGTAGTTAATATACTTACAGCGGAAAAAACAAGGTAAGTAGAATATGCAGTGATCAAAGCGGCTTGCAGCAATCCAGCTCGAATATTTGCCTCTTGGAACTTCGGAACTACGGATATAGCTGATATTAACAGTAGTTAGAGATACGTGTTATTAAAGATAATATGTTGACCTGAAATAAAAGTTGATAGAAAAATGTTAAGGCTTATAAAAATAAGAGACAGCTCTCTTGAAGAAGAATCGGTGAAATAGATATACATCAGCGAAGTTATGACAATCGAAAAAATAAATAATCCGAAAGTGACAGAGAGTAAGACTATAATCCATTCTAAAGGAAAATTCGGTTAAAAGATAATAAAACAAGAAATTTACAATATAATAAATCCGTTCTTTTTATTTCAAGTGAGCTAGAGTTTTACAAACTTAAACAGTACATAATTATTGTTCCCCATATATTTACTTGCCTTTTTGAAGCATAAAAAGAAAAATTTATTTATATTTATATAAATTTTATGAAATTTATAAAATTTACGTACATACAAAATAATTAATTACTAAAATATTAACCTTTATATTTTTATTATAATAAAATAAGATACAAAAGACTAAGTTTAAAGGTAAAAATAAAAAGTTTACTTTTACTCTCAC
Organism: Zophobas morio; assembly: GCF_036711695.1. NCBI lineage: Eukaryota > Metazoa > Arthropoda > Insecta > Coleoptera > Tenebrionidae > Zophobas > Zophobas morio. The sequence continues at coordinate 2,226 of NW_026972168.1, read as the reverse complement.
TTGATTCCCACTTCTCTATTAAGTAAGCTTGAGCACAATAAGCAAAATCAATCAACAACTAAAATAATTAGATATACCAAAGTAAAACTTTAGAATTAATTTAAAATATATGAAACTTCATATTACTAGATAATTTAATAGACAAAGTAATTTTATTTAACGTAAGCAAGATTTACTAAAATAATCATCAACACCCAATTCCCTCTAAAAAAAATAAATTGCTTCAAAACTATTTTAAAAGCTTTTAGCTTATTATTCTGGTCAAACTCAGCTCTTACTTTATGGCAGTTATAATATAAACTTACAATATATAATAAATTAAATTCAAGTCATATATAGCTTATAAAATATAATATTAAGGTTAAGATAATAATAAAATTTAACTTTATATAAGTTGAAAGTATTAATTGAAGACTTAAATGGTTAAAAGCCTCTAGTGAAAGTAAGATAAACCAAAAGCACAAAGTATTTTGAACGTAAATTTCTTACCACAATTTGAATTAAAATATAGAAACTTGCGCCGATAGCGCCAATTATGCTCCAGGCGTACATAAAACGGTTGGGAAGAAAAAAAGCACAAATTAGAAGGCCAAAGATAAACAATATTTTGAAAGACCACCACCTAGAGAAAGACAAACCAAAAAAATAAGTGTAAACGTTTTGGAAAGAGGAGTAACGTGTATTAGAAAATTAAAGGTTGTCAAAAATACAATAGGTATATCACGATATACGAAAAAAAACTGGTTGACTATATAAAAACCCATTTTGAAAGCCTTTACGAATATCTTTGCTATTTTTGACGCCAATCATTATAATTGACATGGTAAAAAAATATATAGAAATAGCCCAGCATACACGAAAAACGCCAGAGAAGCCTTAAGTAAAAAGGTTTAGAGAGATTAAAACATAAATGATGCAGATAAAATTTTACCAACTAACTTGGTAAGGTCCTTTGAAGATATCTCTGCAAATAAAATAAATTATTTCAGAAAATTCATTTATATAAATTTTTTAAAGTTTAACTATCTAATAATATTAACTAAAACTTAATTGTTTCATAAATTTACCATTAAATATATAGAAGTTTACCTTCCGTTAAAGGCTTTATTTTTAATAAGAAAATTTTAGCTTGATCTATTAACATAAGACGAGCTAAAATTACGAACAGAAGAAAAACTATGGCGTAAGCAATTCTAGTTGCCTTTGATGAGCTTATGCCACAGGGACGACAGCAAACGTTATAAACTGCAGAATTAAAACAACCACTCACTCGGGAAAGTAAAAAACCGGCACAGCAACTCATTAATATAGTAAGGCTATAAATAAAGTAATTAAGCTAAAAAAAAGTAGAGGCTCGAGTGTGGGTGAAAACCGCAACGATAAGTTGTAATGAAAACAAAATAGTACTACTTTAACAAATGAAATTTACCACTTCATCTTTTCAAGTTTTTATGTACTCCTTTTTAAAAGTTGATATCATCACACATCATGTAGCGTTTCAAAAAATCCAAATATAGTTAACTGCGTTAAAACTTTTTTGATTAAATACGCATTAAATTATTTTAGCAGCCATAGAACCTTTTCAAATTATTTCTTGGGCAAATGAATGGGCATTTTTTAAGTATTTTTAACATTAAAAAAACAGCATCGCATATTATTTGTCTTGTAAATATTTAAAGAAAGTTTTATAATGGTTAGTTCTTCTCGGAACATATTAGACTAAAATTAAATTGCTTCGCTTTGAGCACTAAAAGCCTTTAAGTTATCACTTATCAATTGCCCTTTCAAAAAATATTAGTTAGAAAGGAGCAGATAATTATTTATTAAGGTTATATTTAACACTAATATGTAAGGAAATATAAACAGAATTAACCGGCTCGTATGAAATTTAAGTACTGACTCCTTTTTTTGTTAATAAGCGCTTAAAAGTTATTTAAAATATAACATTAGTTTTGAAGGGGTCTTACATATAAAGCTTGAGTAAAATATTGCACTTAGAGCATTTAAGTTAACAAATTGCTCCCCAAAAATAAATTACAAAAAACAACAAACATATTATTTTAATAAAATTTATAGTTTACCTGAAATCAATTATATTATGTTTGGAGTCTAAAAGTTTAACTTTGGGCACTCCAAGCCTCCAGATCATAATTATATTTAGTAAATTGGGGCAACAACTGCAATTAATTTTGCAACTACCTATACAGCAGTCGAAAAAATGAGTAT